>NC_057801.1:286789099-286843747 GCF_018294505.1 Triticum aestivum
TAGTTATAGCAGTAGCGCCCTATACTGAACCGCGCTACTGCTATAGAAGTTAGCAGCAGCGCGCTTCGAAGAAAACCGCTACTGCTAAGATCAGCCCACAAGTTTAGTCCCACCTCGCTCCGTGAACAGGGTGTTTACCACGTTAAATATGTTATTTCTGAAACTACCACAACTAGTTGGTCTTCACTGAACTCTATGTGTAAAATTTGTGGCTGCAATACGAGTCCTCTCCGGTTCCTACAGGAGAGGACTAATATTGACAATTCAGATTATACACAAAAAGCTCATTGATGGCCAATGTATTTTTGCATTGACGTATTTTTTGTATAGTTACACTTAGCAGCAGCGGTTTATATGCAAAGCACTACTGCTATTCAGATTAGCTGTAGCGCGTTTTGGCAAACACGCTACAACTATCCCTACCTTATCCCCACGCGCACGTCCGACCCTCAGTCACACTCTCACTCTCGCCCGCGTGCCGATAACCGTCGTCGTGCATCGCCGCCGCCGCCGCCTTCGTCCGTCTGCCGCCGAGGTACTCCCCTCCTTCCGTCCCTCCCCCCTCCTCCTCGCACATCCTCCCTCCGCCTGCGTCCGCCCCTCCCTCCTCCGCCGCCGCCCTCCTCCCTCCGCCTGCGGCCGCCCCTCCTACCTCCTCCGCCGGCAGCCCTCCTCCCACTGCCCTCGACCTCGCCGCCCCTAGCTACCTTTTCGTCGCCCCCACCCCCTGCCACTAGTTAGTACTAGATTTAGTAGTAGTAGATGTTAATTTAGGGTTCATAGCTAGTACTAGATGTTGCTTAGTTAGTACTAGATTTTTAGTAGTAGTAGATGTTAATTACTAGTAGTGATGATACTAGTTAACTAGGGCAGTATGATTAATAGTAGTTGTAGTTGAACTACTTTAGTTGTAGTTGAACTAGTTTAGTAAGTAAATTAATAAACTAGTTGAACTAGTTGAATTAATAGAACTAATGTATTTTTAGTAAGATAATTAATATAACTAGTTGAACTACTTTATTTTTAGAAAGAACTAGTTTTTTTCTATTTATAGTAAGTTTATATTTAGTAAGAACTAGTTGAATTAATAAAACTAGTTGAACATGTCATATTTGTTGTTATTTTTTAGTTTAAGCAATTATTCGGGATGTATTAGTGATAACTTATACGGTTTCAGGTGACCACCGTCGTCCCCGTCACCGAGCCCCTCCGACATCCCCGCCGTCGTCCCAGTCACCGACCCCCTCCGACATCAAGGTGAGACCAGCCAAATATCCTTGTATATCTTGTGTTGTTGCTCAAATAGGATATGTGGTTGCCCAAGTGGCCGTTCATGTTCAATTTACACCTCCGAGTGGCCTATGTTTTGCCGGAGTGTTGATTAATTTCCGTTCCGGCAAATTTCAGGCGCTCGATATGTCCTTTTTTAGCAAAGGTCATGCCGGATTTTTTCATGAATTCTGGCATGACTTGTGCTAGAATATGTACAAGTTTAATCTTTGAATTATGAACGTAGGAAATGTCATACTCGGACCACGACAGTCTCCCGGGGGAGTGTAGCTGGTGCCACGACTATCGAGGTATGTACGACAAGTTCGTTGAGCTGGACGAAGATCGGCGCTTCAGCATTAAGCTTGAGGAGACCTTCGATTATGAAATGGTACGCAACAACGACAAGTGTTTTTTCATAATTAAGCATTACTTGAACTATTTCAATGTCTAATTTTCATATTTTACAATTTGACTAGCTTATCCCATGCCATGCAAAACGCTACGTCTTGGAGAGGATGGGTTTTGAGGACCATGAAAATTCCGAACCAAAGAAAATACACCTAAGGACCCATCATGATATGGATTTTGAAGTAAATCTGTGCAATGCTCAGAGCGTAACCCATTTTGGTTGCCAAAATTGGGAAGCACTTCGCAAAATGTATGGTTTTTATGAAGGTATGATTGTCACCATGGATCTTGGTGATCCTGACATCGAGCAAGACAATATGGACATTTGGGTCCTTGTTGATACGCTTCTGATTGTACCGCTATGTGAGTTTGTCAAACATAGTTATTAACTAATTTATATTGTTTATTTAAAAATAGTTGATAGCTTATTTCCATTGACATCTTATTTGGATTCTTCAAAGACTGTGCGGAAGATGGTAGATCAAACCCACTACACCGATGGCACCGAATTAACGTATAAGGAGAAAAATCATCTGATCGCATTTTGTACTCTTCTTGAGAATTACAATAACTATTATCGAACTCCTCCAAATTATGGTGAATACGTGCCACTAGTGCATGTGTTGAACCACGGTAACTTCTCTAGACATACCCTGGTAAGATTTTTTTACTATTACGACATCCGTGCATCTTTTGCATACTTCTAAAACTAGTACATCATTGCTAACTACGAAGTTATTATTATGTTTTTCAACAGAAACTCCCGATGGATTGTGTGCCTCATCTGATGTCTCTGAATGGTCGCCTCTCAGTTCTGAACATACTGCCAGGTAAATCTAGGGAGCTCGCCTGTGCATATCGGATTTCTAAAACCGGTGAACACATGTTCATCAAAGAATGGAAGAAATGTATGGACATTCGCAAGGAGGTTCTTGGAAGTAACATTCAGCGAAAGGCGAGAATTGGAGACAGGCTAATCTCCATTCTCCATAATGGAGAGTCAGGGGCTATCTTGTTTTTTGCTATTTTACCTTAGAAAATGTAGTAGGTCTTAATCGAATGTAGTAGGTCCTATGAGGTACAATATGTTTATTATCTAGTAATGTGTTAGAGTTGATAATGAGGAGTACTTGTGATTACGACTAGTGACCAATTTGCTATGTGATGTCATTGATGAAAACGATGATCTTGAGGAGGTGTTATATGACAATGATGTATTATGATGATAAGTTGTTAATGATATGATGATGATGATGATATTATTATATCATTGGGTGAAAGAACCGCGGATTAGTTTCAAGTGGATGGACATCCACTTGAAACTAGTCCACGGTTCTTTCACCCCATGATGTAATAACTCATTATGATGTAAAAACAATCTCTAAATTCCTGCTGTATGAAATGTTGTGTAAAGGTGTATGAATACAACATGAAATAAAAAAGAAATAAAATACTAAATAATAGTAGTAGCGCAGGAAAGGAGAAGCGCTACTACTAATTACCAGTAGCACTGTTCTAAAGAAGCGCTACTACTAAGTCAATTTAGCAGTAGCGTGGATCTACGCGCGCTATTGCTAAGCATTAGCTGCAGCGCCTTATCAGTAGTGCTCCTGCCCGCGCTACTGATAGGCCTAAAACCCGCGCTGCTGCTAGGCGTTTCCCTAGTAGTGCAACCATAGCATTAAAGCATCAAGTCCTCTTTATTCCCATACGCAACAATCCCTCTTACTCGGGTTTGTGTTTCAGTCACTCACCAACCCACTATAAGCGAATCATGAACGTATTGCAACACCCTACAGCAGGAATCCCTCATGCTTGCGCGACACGGAGGGCACCATAGGACAGCATCAAAGTAAAACATACAACTCATACCAATCTAGATCATCAATCAACCCGAAGACAAAAGATATATACTCAAAACATCATAGGATGGCAACACATCATTGGATCATAATATGTGGCATAAAGCACCATGTTCAAGTAGGGATTACAGCGGGGTGCGGGAGAGTGGATCGCGTAAAAGAGATGAGGATGGTGATGATGATGGTGATGTTGATGAAGACGATCACCGTGGCAATGATTCCCCTCCCAATGGCACTCCGGTGCCACCAAGAGAGAGGAGGAGAGGTTCTCCCCCTTGTGCTTCCTCCACATGGATTTCCCCCTCTGGTCCTTGGACTTCATGGCGATGATGGCCCCTCCGAGATCCTCCTCCATGGCCTCCGGTGATGATGGCCCCCTCCGGCAGGGTGCCGGAGAGTGCCTAGATTGATTTCTCGTGGTTACAGAGGCTTGCGGTGGCGGAACTTCTGATCTAGGTTATTTCCCGAAGGTTTCTGTATTTATAGGAATTTTTGGCGTAGGTTTCACGTCAGGGGGACTTCGGGCTGTCCACGAGATAGGGGGGCACGCCCTAGGGGGGTGGGCGCGCCCCCCACCCTCGTGGGCAGCATGGGACTCTTCTGGCCCAACTCCGATGCTCCGTGGTCTTCTTTTGGTCCATAAAAATTCATCAAAAATTGGCACGTCAATTGGACTCCGTTTGGTATTCCTTTTCTGTAAAACTTAAAAACAAGGAGAAAACAGAAATTGGCACTGGGCTCTAGGTTAATAGGTTAGTCCCAAAAATCATATGAAATGGCATATAAATGCATATAAAACATCATAGATGGATAATATAATAGCATGAATACTTCATAAATTATAGATACGTTGGAGACGTATCAGCATCCCCAAGCTTAATTCCTGCTCGTCCTCGAGTAGGTAAATGATAAAAGAAATAATTTATGAAGTGTGAATGCTAGCAGGTGCACAAGTTTGATCAACGATAATTTCAATCACCTTTTATAGCATCATTATGTGTCATAATAGTAGCTTATCTCATAAAACTTTTCATGATCAAGTAACAATCTATTCACAATGTAGAGTATGGTTCAGAAACTTCATTGAGAACTAACAAACTATAATCTCAGTCATTGAAGCAATTGCAATTTATCATAACATCAGAAAGAGTCAAGAATAGAGCTTTTCAGCAACTCCACATACTCAACTATCATATAGTCCTCTACAATTACTAACACTCACGCAATACTTGTGGTTATGGAGTTTTAATCGGACACTGAGAAAGATAGGGGCTTATAATTTCGCCTCCCAACGTATTCACCTTTAGGTGATGTCAACAATAATAATCCATGCTAACTTACATCCAATTGGATATATATATACATATATCATGATCTTTCAAACACGAGGAGCTTGCCAAAGGATAAAATGAAAAAGGGAAAGGTGGAGATCACCTTGACTCAAGCATAAAGTAAAAACATAAAGTAAAAGATAGGCCCTTCGCAGAGGGAAGCAGAGGTTGTCATGTGCGTTTAGGGTTGGATGCATGAAATCTTAATGCAAAAGAACGTCACTTTATATTGCCACTTGTATGTGGACCTTCATTATGCAATCCGTCGTTTTTATTGCTTCCACAACAAGATCGTACAAAGCTTATTTTCTCTGCACTAATAAGTCATACATATTTAGATAGCAATTTTTATTGCCTGCAACATGACAACTTACTTGAAGGATCTTACTCAATCCATAGGTAGGTATGGTGGACTCTCATGGAAAAACTGGGTTTAAGGATATTTGGAAGCACAAGTAGTATCTCTACTTGGTGCAAGGAATTTGGCTAGCATGAGGGGGAAAAGAAGGCTCAACATGTTTGGAAGGTCAGTGACAATATACTTTAACTGAGATGTGAGAAAACATAAACCATTACGTTGTCTTCCTTGTCCAACGTCATCTCTTTTAGCATGTCATACTTAATGAGCGCTTCACAATCATAAAAGATGTCCAAGATGATATATTTGTATGTGAACCTCTCTTTCCTTATTACTTCGTATTAATTGCAACGATGACAAAAACTACATTTATCAACTCTCAACAACTTTTATGACTCATACTCTTTATATGTGAAGTCATTACTATCAATGTTATAAGCATATGAAACATATATAAATTCAGATTTATGACATTCAATTCATTCCCCCATTTACTCATAGGATATACCTGAAGCACATGAGTAAATGACAAACTACTCCAAAAGATATGAGTGAAGGACAATGAGTAGTCAAATAATTAACTAGCCATGGGAGGGTTCCTTTTTTATTCAATATTTCAGATCCAATGATTTTATTCAAACAGCAAGTAAAATTTAAAATATGCTCCAAGCAGAACACATATCATGTGACGAATAAAAATATAGCTCCGAGTAAGGAATACCGATAGTTTTGAAGACGAAAGAGGGGATGCCTTCCGGGGCATCCCCAAGCTTAGGTGCTTGAGTCTTCCTTGAATATTACCTTGGGGTGCCTTGGGCATCCCCAAGCTTAGGGTCTTCCCACTCCTTATTCTCCTCCTATCGATATCTCACCCAAAACTTGAAAACTTCAACCACACAAAACTTAATGGAACTTCGTGAGATAGGTTAGTACGATAAAGAGTAAACCATTCACTTTGGTGCTGTAAAAGACAAGGTTCATAATTGTTTTCACACAATCCCTACTGTACCATATCATTTCTACAATTTATATTGCGAAATATAAGCCATAGAAACTAGAAAACAAGCAAACTATGCGATGAAAACAGAATCTGTCAGAAACAGAACAGTCTGTAATGATCTGAACAATAACCATACTTCTGCTACTTCAAAAATTATAAAATAAATTGGTGGACGTGATGAATTTGAATCTTCTGCAAAAAGAATTAACTCAAAAGTACTCTTCTGTAAAAAATGACAGCTAAACTCGTGAGTGCAAAGTTTCTGTTTTTACAGCAAGATCACATTAACTCTCACCCAAGTCTTCCCAAAGGTCTTACTTGGCACTTTATTGAAACAAAAGCTATAAAACATGATTAATACAGTAGCTTAATAATCTAGACACACAAAAACATTAAGGGTAAAAATTGGGTTGTCTCCCAACAAGCGCTTTTCTTTAATGCCTTTTAGCTAGGCATGATGATTTCAATGATGCTCACATAAAAGATAAGAGTTGAAACATAAAAAGAGCATCATGAAGAATATGGCTAGCACATTTAAATATAACCCACTTCCTATGCCTAGGTATTTTGTGAGCACACAATTTATAGGAACCAGAATCAACTAGCATAGGAGGGCAAAACAAGTTTAACTTCAAAACTTTAAGCACATAGGGAGGAAACTTGATATTATGGCAACTCCTACAAGCATATATTCCTCCCTCATAATAGTTTTCAGTAGCATCATGGATAAAAAATTTGTTCTCATACTCAATTGGAACCTCTTCTGAAATAGTGAAATACTAACTAAAGTTGACACTCTTCCAAATCCACTTTCATAAATATCACACTAAGATTCAACACCCTCCAAGATAGTGGATTCACTAATTCCTAAAGTTGACACTCTTCCAAACCCACTTTAATTTATAGTATGATTCATACTCCAAAAGATATAAGTGAAGTTCATGGAGCATTCTACAATTAATATAGACTAACCAATGTCCAAGCTCAAAATATATAAGTGATGCACACGAAGCATTCTATAAAACCACACTCAAATGATTTAAGTGAAGCACAAAGAGCAATTCTATAAGACCATACTTAAAAGATATAAGTGAAGCACATGAAGTATTTATAAATCAATGAAGATCTATCTCATACTAGCATGATTCTTAAATAAAAACACAAAGGACACAAATCATATGAACAAAACAAAAACCGAGGTATACCGATATCTGTTGAAGAAGAAAGATGGGATGCCAACCGGGGCATCCGCAAGCTTAGATGCTTGAGTATCCTTTAAAGTATTTACTTGGGGTGCCTTGGTCATCCCCAATCTTGAACTCTTGTCTCTCTTTATTCTTCTCACATCGGTAACTCCTCATTCTTCAAACACTTCATTCACAAAAACTTAAACAAAAACTTTGTGAGATCCGTTAGTGTAATAAAGCAAACTACCACCTTAAGGTACTGTAATTAACTTATTCTTTATCTATATTGGTGTTAAACCTACTGTATTCCAACTTATCTATGGTTCATACCCTTACATACTAGCCATATATGCATCAAAATAAGCAAACAACACACACAAAAAAAGAATCTATCAAGAACATGACAGTCTGTAGTAATCTGGAAGTTTAGTAAACTTCTGTAACTCCAAAAATTATGAAATAAATTTGACAATTTGAAAATTTTGTACAGCCGTAATGTGCAACAAGTTTCAGACACATTTGAATTTCCAGTAAAAAATGTAAATTCATGCACTACCGCCAAAGTTTCTGTTTTTGTTCTGCACATAGTAAGCAAGCAATCTTATCATACTAAAACCAAAGCTTGGCACATTATTTTTATAATACAATGGATATATACAAGGGGATAACTATTTACAGATAAACTTCCATGAAAAATTCTACATTGTTTCCGTGAGCATGAACACAAGTGCTCAAGGTCGACCCTCACTTCTTCAATGCATAACTTTCCAATCACTTCTCTTTTTGAAAAACTTTTTTTAGGCATGAGAGGCAAGTAAATATTTTTTGGTATTTTCATTCTTTTTAAATTTTTTTGTATGTTTCACCCACAATTAAACAGAAACAAAAAAGGAAAAACAAAATATACTTAGTGAAGAAACCAACAAGCACACACGAAAATATCAACCCCACGCTAATGCTCCCCGGCAACGGCGCCAGAAAAGAGCTTGATAATCCCCAAGTGTAGGGAATCATCGTAGCAATTTCCAAAGGTGGAAGTGATAAGTATGGAGTGTCGAACCCACAAGGAGCTAAATGTAAGATCAATATTCTCTCAAGCCCTATCTGCCACTGACACGACTCTACGTGCACCGAACGTTTCCTTCCAACTAGCAACGAGAAATAAAACTATGTTGTGGGTATGTAGAGGATAACTTTGTCTGATATCGTAGAGCTAAAACATAAAAGTAGGTGTTTTTATCTTAAAGTTAGAATATAATACTAAATATTATAAATAATGAGTGTGGAATAATGGTGGATTGTTGTGCAGAATTGTCCTAGGCAATTGTTAACAAGACCGGTGATCACTATTGCAGTTTCATATGAGGGAGAGGCATAAGATAACATACTTTCTCTAATCGGATCATATGCACTTATGATTGGAACTCTAGCAAGCATCCGCAACTACTAAATATCATTAAGGTAAAACCCAACCATAGCATTAAAGCATCAAGTCCTCTTTATTCCCATACGCAACAATCCCTCTTACTCGGGTTTGTGTTTCAGTCACTCACCAACCCACTGTAAGCGAATCATGAACGTATTGCAACACCCTACAGCGGGAATCCCTCACGCTTGCGCGACCGGAGGGCATCATAGGACAACATCAAAGTAAAACATACAACTCATACCAATCTAGATCATCAATCAACCCAAAGACAAAGGATATCTACTCAAAACATCATAGGATGGCAACACATCATTGGATCATAATATGTGGCATAAAGCACCATGTTCAATTAGGGATTACAGCAGGATGCAGGAGAGTGGACCGCGTAAAAGAGATGAGGATGGTGATGATGAGGGTGATGTTGATGAAGACAATCACCGCGGCGATGATTCCCCTCCCGATGGCACTCGGGTGCCACCAAGAGAGAGGAGGAGAGGTTCTCCCCCTTGTGCTTCCTCCTCCATGGCTTTCCCCCTCTGGTCCTTGGCCTTCATGGAGATGATGGCCCCTCCGAGATCCTCCTCCATGGCCTCCGGTGATGATGGCCCCCTCCGGCAGGGTGCCGGAGAGGGCCTAGATTGATTTCTCGTGGCTACAGAGGCTTGTGGCGGAACTTCTGATCTAGGTTATTTCCTGAAGGTTTTTGTATTTATAGGAATTTTTGGCGTAGGTTTCACGTCAGGGGGGTCTCCGGGCTGTCCACGAGATTGGGGGGCGCGCCCTAGTGGGGTGGGGGCGCCCCCCACCCTCGTGGGCATCCCGGTACTCTTTTGGCCCAACTCCGATGCTCCGTGGTCTTCTTTTGGTCCATAAAAATTCATCAAAAATTGGCACGTCAATTGGACTCCGTTTGGTATTCCTTTTCTGTAGAACTTAAAAACAAGGAGAAAATAGAAACTGGCACTAGGCTCTAGGTTAATAGGTTAGTCCCAAAAATCATATAAAATTGCATATAAATGCATACAAAACATCATAGATGGATAATATAATAGCATGAATACTTCATAAATTATAGATACGTTGGAGACGTATCAGTAGCAGGAAGAATTTCTGGCGCCTTGCCGGGGAGACATCATCAACATCTACCAGGTTCCTAATCAAAAATCTCATCTCCTCGCAATTTACATTATTTTCCATTTTCCTCTCCCCCACTTCACAAAAATTTGCCATTTTATTCGCCCTCTTTTTCGTTCGCCGTTTTCTTGTCAGATCTGTTTTTGTGTGCAATCTTGTTTGTTATGTTTGCTTGTGTTGCCATGTGCTTTTATTTGCTTGCATCTTTGATTGCTAAAGTATATTGATATGGATTCTCATCCACTTGCTGATCTTTTCAAAAGATCCAATTATGATGAACCAATTGCTAGTGAATTGAGTTCACTAGATTATCTTTATGAAGTTTTGCTTGAGATTTATGATAAAAATTGTGATGAAGTGTTAAACGAAGGAATTTACAAAGTGATTCATGATAGATCCTTGAATGTAAAGCATAATTGCAATGCTTTTATTATAAATTCTATTAATGTCAGTTGTGCTAATAATATGCAAAACCCCAAGCTTGGGGATGCTAATATTGCTATGTCCACTAGTTATTGCAATGATCATGATTGGGGTGATAACGATTCTTATGATCTTGAAAATGTATTTAAACCTCATGATGAATATGCTTGCGATAATATTAAAAGTGGGTTTGTAAGAGAATCAAATTTAGATAAAAATAATCCCACATATTTGGAGAATGTTCAATCTTATGAAATTTTTGATGAAAGTGGGCTTGGAGAGGTCAGGACTTTAGTTGATATTAATTCCACTATCTTGGAAGATTATAAAACTTTTATGCATGTGGGTCATGAAGAGAAAATTATATATGGTAGATATATTGTTGAATTTGAATATGATCCTATAGGTAATTATTAGGAAAGAGGAAAGTATGGTTGTAGAAATTGTCATATTACTAAATTACCGCTTGTTATGTTCAGATTGCTATTGTTTTCTTTCTTCTTCCATGCATGTGCTAGTTTTTGCTTGTCTTGGTAATTTGTGTTCTTATAAAATGCCTATGAATAGGAAGTATGTTAGACTTAAAGTTTTTTTCACATGCTTCATGATGCTCTCTTCATGTTTCAATTGTTATCTTTCTTGTGAGCATCAATAAAATTTATGCCTAGCTAGGGGAGTAAAACGATAGCGCTTATTGGGAGGCAAGCCAACGAAAAAATTTACTTTTTTCTTTTTCTTTCTGTTCTTGAGTGTTTGCACAATCATGCTACTGTTATGATTGTGTTTTTGTGTCTTAATTAGTGTTTGTGCCAAGTAAAGCCTTTAGGATCTTCTTGGGTGATAGTTTTCTGATCTTGCTGAAAAACAGAAACTTTTGCGCTCAAAAAATGATTCTCATTTTTAGCAGAAGTGTGATAAAATAATGATTCTTTTTGAAGAATATTAATAAACAAATTTCTTAGGTCGCCCTGGTTTTTTTAGAATTTTTGGAGTGACAAAAGTATTCTAAATACCCAGATTCCTATAGACTATTCTGTATTTGACAAATTATGTTTTCTATGTGTCGTTTGCTTATTTAGATGAATCTATGGCTCGTATCAGGGGGTATGAGCCATGTAAAAGTTAGAATACAGTAGATATTACACCTATATAAATAAATAATGAGTTCACAACAGTACCAAAAGTGGCAATTTATTTTCTTATACTAACGGAGCTTACGAGATTTTCTGTTGAGTTTTCTGTTGCGAAGTTTTCAAGTTTTTGGTATGGATTTGATGGACTATGGAATAAGGAGTGGCAAGAGCCTAAGCTTGGGGATTCCCAAGGCACACCAAGGTAATATTCAAGGACAACCAAGAGCCTAAGCTTTGGGATGCCCCGGAAGGCATCCCCTCTTTCGTCTTCGTCTACCGGTAACTTTACTTGAGGCTATATTTTTATTCACCACATGATATGTGTTTTCCTTGGAGCATCTTGTATGATTTGAGTCTTTGCTTTTTAGTTTCCCACAATCATCCTTGTTGTACACACCTTTTGAGTGAGACATGCATGAATCGTGATTTATTAGAATACTCTATGTGCTTCACTTATATCTTTTGAGCTAGGCAATATTGCTATAGTGCTTCACTTATATCTTTTTAGAGCATGGCAGTGGCTTTATTTTATAGAAATTTATGAACTCTTGTTCTTAACTTATATTATTTTGAGAGTCTTTAAAACAGCATGGTAATTTTCTTTGGTTATAAAATTATTCCTAATATGATAGGCATCCAAAATGGATATAATAAAAACTTTCATATAAAGTGCATTGATACTATGAGAAGTTTGATTCTTTATGTTTGTTTTGAGATATGAAGATGGTGATATTAGAGTCGTGCTAGTAAGTAATTGTGAATTTGAGAAATACTTGTGTTGAAGTTTTTGATTTCGTAGCATGCACGTATGGTGAACCGTTATGTGATGAAGTCGGAGCATGATTTATTTATTGATTATTTTCCTTATGAGTGGCGGTCGGGGATGAGCGATGGTATTTTCTTACCAATCTTTCCCCCTAGGAGCATGCGCATAGTACTTTGTTTTGATAACTAATAGATTTTTGCAATAATTATGTGAGTTCTTTATGACTAATGTTGAGTCCATGGATTATACACACTCTCACCCTTCCACCATTGCTAGCCCCTCTAGTGCCACACAACTTTCGCTGGTACCATGAACCCATCATATACCTTCCTCAAAACAGCCACCATACCTACCTATTATGGCATTTCCATGGCCATTCTGAGATATATTACCATGCAACTTTCCACCATTCCGTTTATCATGACACGCTTCATCATTGTCATATTGCTTTGCATGATCATGTAGTTGACATCGTATTTGTGCCAAAACCACCTTTCACAATTCTTTCACACATGTCACTCTTGATTCATTGCACATCCCACTACACCATCGGAGGCATTCACATCACGTCATATTTTGTTCTAAGTATCGAGTTGTAATTTTTGAGTTGTGAGTAAATATAAGTGTGATGATCTTCATTATTAGAGCATTGCCCCATGTGAGGAACGGATGATGGAGACTATGATTCCCCCACAAGTCGGGATGAGACTCCGGATGAAAAAAAGAGGCTAAAAAAAATGAGAGAAGGCCCAAATAAAAAAATAAGAGAAAAGAGAGAAGGGGCAATGCTACTGTCCTTTTACCACACTTGTGTTTCAAAGTAGCACCATGGTATTCATGATAGAGAGTCTCCTATGTTGTCACTGTCATATACTAGTGGGATTTTTTTTGTTCTAGAACTTGGCTTGTATATTCCAGTGATGGGCTTCCTCAAATTGCCCTAGGTCTTCGTGAGCAAGCAAGTTGGATGCACACCCACTTAGTTTCTTTTTGAGCTTTCATAAACTTATAGCTCTAGTGCATCCATTACATGGCAATCCCTACTCACTAACATTGATATCTATTGATGGGGCATCTCATAGCCCGTTGATTCTCCTAGTTGATGTGAGGCTATCGCCCTTTTTTGTCTTCTCCACAACCACCGTCTATTCCACACATAGTGCTATGTCCATGGCTCACGCTCATGTATTGCGTGAAAGTTGAACAAGTTTGAGAACATCAAAAGTATGAAACAATTGCTTGGCTTATCATCGAGGTTGTGCATGATTTAAATATTTTGTGTGATGAAGATGGTGCATAGCCAGACTATATGATTTTGTATTAATAAACTTTCTTTTGCCATGTTATTTTGAGAAGACATAATTATTTTGTTAGTATGCTTGAAGTACTATTGTTTTTATGTCAATATTAAACTTTTGTTTTGAATCATACAGATTTGAACATTCATACCACAATAAAGAAAGTTACATGGATAAATATGTTAGGTAGCATTCCACATCAAAAATTCCGTTTTTATCATTTACCTACTCGAGGACGAGCGGGAATTAAGCTTGGGGATGCTTGATACGTCTCCAGTGTATCTATAATTTTTGATTGTTCCATGCTATTATATTATCTGTTTTGGATGTTTTAAATGCGTTATTATGCTATTTTATATTATTTTTGGGACTAACCTATTAACCTAAAGCCCAGTGCCAGTTTCTGTTTTTTCCTTGTTTTAGAGTTTTGCACAAAATGAATACCAAACAGAGTCCAAACGGAATGAAACTTTTGCAATGATTTTTCTTGGACCGGAAGACATCCAGCGGACTTGGAGTATATGTAAGGGAAGCCACGAGGTAGACACAAGGACAGAAGGTGCGCCCAGGGGGTAGGGCGCGCCCCCCACCCTTGTGGGCCCCTCGTGACTCCACCGACCTATTTCTTCCGCCTATATATTCTCAAATATTTCAAAACCAACCGACATAGCCATCACTGCAACCTTCTGTACCCGTGAGATCCCATCTAGGGGCCTTTTCCGGCGTCCTGCCAGAGCGGGATTCGATCACGAAGGGCTTCTACATCAACACCATTGCCTCTCCGATGAAGCGTCAGTAGTTTACCGCAGACCTACGGGTCCATAGCTAGTAGCTAGATGGCTTCTTCTCTCTCTTTGATTCTCAATACCATGTTCTCCTAGATGTTCTTGGAGATCTATTCGATGTAATACCTTTTTGCGGTGTGTTTGCCGAGATCCGGTGAACTGTGGATTTATGATCAACTTATCTATGAATATTATTTGAATCTCCTCTAAATTCTTATATGCATGATTTGATATCTTTGCAAGTCTCTTCAAACTATCAATTTGGTTTGGCCAACTAGATTGGTTTTTCTTGCAATGGCCGAAGTGCTTAGCTTTGGTTTCAATCTTACGGTGCTTGATCCTAGTGACAGAAGGGGAACCGACACATATTGTATTATTGCCTTCGAGGATAACAAGATGGGGTTTATATCATATTGCTTGAGTTTATCCCGCTACATCATGTCATCTTACTTAATTCGTTACTCTGTTCTTCATGAACTTAATACTCTAGATGCAAGAAGGAGTCAGTTGATGTGTAGAGTAATAGTAGTAGATTGAGGCAGGAGCCGGTCTACTTGATACGGACGTGATGCCTATATTCATGATCATTGCCTTAGATATCGTCATAACTTTGCGCTTTTCTATCAGTTGCTCGGCAGTAATTAGTTCACCCACCGTATTATTTTCTATCTTGAGAGAAGCCTCAAGTGAAACCTATGCCCCCCGGGTCTACTTTCCATCATATAAGTTTCCGATCTACAATTTTAGTTCCCTATTTACTTCCTTTGCAATCTTTTACTTTCTGTTCCACAAACCAAAAATACCAAAAATATGACTTTACCATTTATCCATCTCTATCACATCTCACTTTGCAAATAACCGTGAAGGGATTGACAACCCCTTTATCGCGTTGGGTGCAAGTTGATGTTTGATTGTGCAGGTATCCGGTGACTTGAGCGTTGTCTCCTACTGGATTGATACCCTGGTTCTTAAAACTAAGGGAAAGACTTACTCTACTTTGCTGCATCACCCTTTCCTCTTCAAGGAAAAACCAACACAAGCTCAAGAGGTAGCAGGCTCCAGCAGCTCCGGTCGGCCCTAGCAGAGCTGGGACCACCAGCGGCTGCGGGGCAAGGTGACGCATCCACCAAGAAGAGCTCCGGCCGCCGGGGAGGGACATGGCCGCGGTGGCTCACTGTGGCCGAACTTGGGGACGCGGCTACAGGGATACTCTGGCTAACAATGGAGGGAGGGCGAGGGGCGCAGGACTCCGGGGAATCTTCTGGTAGAGGAATGGAGGGGAGAGGCGGCTCAGGCTCGCCGGAAATAAGAAGAGGCCGAGGCGACCATGGCGAAGGGATCCGATGGTCGGGGAGGGTAGGAGAGAGATCTGCGGGGTGCAGAAGACCTCTGGGGACGCTTATATCGGCCAGGGAGGGCCCGTGAATGCTCTAGAGAGCTCGGCTGGCATGACAATGGTGGAGCAGAGCTGCTAGTGCCACGGGCATGCTCTACGTCGAGCAAACGACGGCGAAATAGGAGAGGGGCTCGGCATAGGACGATGTAGAGGCTCACGGGGGAGCTACTAAACATGGAGGGACGTCGAGACGTAGAGGGAGCGAATGGGAATACTGGCTGAAAAGAGCCAGAGCTTGTTGTTTGCATGACGCAAACGTGATCACCGCGTGCACACGACAATTTCTCATGCTTTGGGTTGCCAAACCTTGTCTAGAAGAAAGACACTACTACCCTTAGTTCAACTGAAGAAATAAATGAGTCCAGGACAAAGAAGAGATTAGTAGGAGGATCCAACTCAGATGAACAACAAGGAGTTTGTGCTGTGGTGAGGTAAATCCAGGAGGAGGCAGAGTGTGAGCTTTGGCATGGCTTGATAACATGCCAAGGTGACTGTGTTGGCAAAAAATCAGATTAATAGGAGGTGGCTAGCACGTGCTATAGACAATGCCCCACTATTCAGAAATGCAAAATAAGAAGGGACACTCACATGACAAATGATATTGAACTGAATTTTTGTGGATATGAGTCATTTGATGATATGAAGTTGTTGTAAAAGTTCCATACCATTTGGATACACCATAATGGTACTTCCTTCACATTGCAGCTCGCTTGACAGAATTTGAGAAAAATTATAGAGGTAAAATGGATATATGAAATGATCCCAAATTTCGTTGAGAGGGTTAATATGGATAGGAGCATGTCCTGGTAAATTTTCAGCAATAAGGAAGCAATATAAAATATAGTTGCTTCACAACCTGAAAATCTGACAAGGCATCAAGATTTAATGCTGAGATCACATAGAGTGATGACATGAGCCCAAATTTGTAGGAAAGTGATGATTAGATCATATGAAGGATCTTGCAAAATTTCAACTCATTTGGGTTACCCTAGTTTGTACTTCCTTCACAAAGACTTCCCTTAGACAGGAACACTGGAAATTTGCTGGAAGGTTTACTAGGCAACTTGAGTTGAATTTTGTCATGGGGCAATGATATGGACAGGAAAAGGTGTCCAAAAAGTTTGGGGTCAATCATGCAAAGATAAATGACACTTCCTTCTCAAAAAGCCACTTAGGGCAAAATGAGAAAAGGAATATTTGTGAATTATCTTTGATGATACCAAGGAAGGGTTTTGACATATTTGAGTAAGATATGATCCAAACAATTTATGAGAATTATTTGGGAATTTTGGGTGTGACAGAAATATAGGTTGTTTCATAACATGGGCAAAAGGATTATTCCTTTAATAGAAAAAGGAATATTCCTAATAAAAGAATAGTGGGATTGGGCTAAGATGAAAATGACAAGGTCATGAGATGGTTTTTAGGATCACAAGCCACTTGGAAGCCTGAGAAGAGATGATCTTCCCAGGTTTCAGGACCACAGAGCCACAGAAAAGCAATTCAATTCAAAAATCCAAAGAAAAAAAAAAGAAAAAGAAAGGGCCAAAATCCAGGGTGTCACACTCTAAGTTAATAGGTTAGTCCCAAAAATTATATAAAATAACATATAAATGCATATAAAACATCCAAAACAGATAATATAATAGCATGGAACAATAAAAAATTATAGATGTGTTGGAGACATATCACCTGACCGCATCACAGTGGTCTGGTGTTTGCCTTTGTTGGTCTCACCAACAATTTGCAACCTTAAGGTGATGAACATACTAGTTGGCGGTGGATCCGGCTTGAACCTGATCTCTGTGATCACGAGGCTGCAAATCCCTGATGGAGATCTCCCAGAAATGGGAATGTTTCAAGGGATCAATCCGGGGAGGAGCCAACTTTACCGGTCACTTTTGGTATCGAGCTGAACTACAGGACCGAGAAGGTCATTTTTTATGTTGTCAAGATGTCGTTGCTCTACAATGGCATTCTTGGTCGTCCGACCGTAGCAAAGTTTATGGCGGTGTCGCATTACGCCTATAATGCTTTGAAAATGCCAGGCCCGATGAGCATCATCACCGTCCACTCCGACAAGAAGGACACACTTATCTGCGCCGACAAACTCTACCGGGAGGTAGTGGAAACATCCGCCGTCAAGGCACCTGCTCCTACCAGCAAAGCTCCCAGGTGAGGAAATAAGAAGAAGACTGGCAGGACCTCTAACAAGGACTCTGGGAAGTGCACCTCTTCGGAGTGTAGGGCACCCATTGAGGACATACCAAAGAGCTCTACCGGCAAGAGCAAGAAGACCAAGGCCTCACCACTTGCTACGAAGCAAGTCTCTGCAACGGAGGATGGCACTGGCTGTACTTTTACCGTTAGTGCTACCCTCAATGGCAAATAGGAAAGCGCGCTCGTTGCCTTCCTATGGGGGAATATTGATGTGTTTGCATGGCAAACATCAGATATCCCCGGTGTTCCCAGGGAGCTGATGGAGCATCACCTTGTTGTCTGTCCTGATGCTAGACTCGTCAAGCAGAAGACCAGGAAGCAGGCTTTGGAGCGGAAAGAGTTCATTGCCCAACAAATCCAAAAACTTGCAGCAGACTTGGTCAGACGTGTGCTACACCCAACTTGGTTGGCAAACCGTGTGGTCGTTTGCAAGGAAAATGGAAAGTGGAGGCTTTGCATTGACTTCACTGACATAAATAAAGCATGCCCAAAGGACCCCTTTCCCTTCTGCGGATTTATCAGATTGTGGACTCCACTACCAACTGCGACCTGCTCTCTTTTCTTGATGCCTACTCTGGTTATCATCAGATCTTCATGGCCAAGGAAGATGAGGAGAAGACGACATTCGTTACTCCATGTGGTACGTACTGTTTTGTACTCATGCATTTCGGATTAAAGAGTGCTAGAGCGACATTTGCAAGGGTTGTGCAAATTAGTTTTGGTTCTCAGCTACACGTAAATGTCGAAGCCTATATGGATGATATATTGGTCAAAACCAGGCACAAGGATTCCCTGGTCCATGATTTGGAAGAGACATTTGCAAACTTGCGCAACATCAACTTGAAGATCAACCCTGAGAAATTTTTGTTTGGCATCCCATCCGGCAAGCTTCTCGGGTTCTTTGTATCTCAACATGTTGTTGAAGCCAACCTCGACAATATCAAACAATTGAGCAGTTGTAGGCACTAAGCGCGTCAAGGACGTGAGGCGTTTGGCTAGATGCATAGCAGCTCTGAGCAGGTTCATCTACAAGTCAGTTGAGGTGCCTTGCCATTTTTCAAAATCTTGAAAAAGGAAGGTCCAATGCAATGGACCCCTGAAGCGGGGCTACTGTCGGTGTTCTGGGAACGGGGGTCCCCAGACTTGCCTGCCTGCGGCCTGCGGCGTGGCTCAAGCAGTGGCCTAGTACGGCCCGTCTTCATCAACCCAAGCTCAAGACCGTCGCAAGGGGCCAAGCCTCACGGGGCAGACGACGCAGGGCTTCCTCAGGGGCGGCCTCACCAGGCAGTCTCACAGGGAGGCGAAGAGATTAAGGCAGGGGTACCTCGCGAGGTGCTCATGACGCAAGCCATGACGATCGAGACCAGCCAGGCGCCAACCGGTGCAACGTCCTCGTTTTCTCTTTGGTACAAAGGAGGCAAGTGCAGGCGCGGAGTACTGAGGCATCAAGCAAAGGTTACCATGTCAGTGCAACGATACCAAGACCAACAGAGCGGCAGGATGGAGGTCACGGTGGAGCCCAAGACGGCTTCATCGCCAGTGCCTTTGGCAGTCGAAGACCAACTTTAGTCAAGATAGCTTGTACTAGTTGTTCCCCTTCAAAATGGCCGTTGTTGGCTCCCTTCCCGCTCAATATTTGGGAAGAGGACCAGGGCCTCTATATATAGAGACAGCCACCACAGTAGGAAGAGCATCTCATCGGGGGACGATCGAATCCATCCGAAGTAGAACACCGCGCCAGCTCAAGAAAACCCCTCGCGAGGCTGTTCTTCCTCTGTACTGTTCATCATCAGCCCCAAAGGCAATCCATGACCACACACACTAGAGTAGGGTATTACACCACAATGGCGGCCCGAACTAGTAAAAACCTCATGTCCCTCGTGTTGTTCATCGTGTAGCTTAGATCCTCGGTGAGTCGTTGGGACGTGGATCGGTAGGAAGTAGATCTTCGTGCGCACCCTAGAGTTCGAACCTTAAGGGTTTTGCTGGAACCCGATATCCGACATTTGGCGTGCCAGGTAGGGGTGCGCCGGATCTCTCCCTTCCGTCGACCCACTCTCCATCAACACCGCACTTCGTCCTCATGGCAGACGCCCGCTCCGGCTGCCGACGCCAGCACTGGGGCGAGGGGGCTCCGAGCCTTGGCCCCCGCTTTGCGGCAGGTGCAGTGGCCGCACAAGTTCAAGCCAGAGCTGCCGCCACACTACAACGGCGCGACGGAAAGCCTAGCTTTCCTGCTGGCATACGAGGAGGTCGTCCTCGAGGCTGGGGGCGACGACAGGGTCATGGCTAACTGGTTTCCCATGGCTCTCACTGGTGTTCCGCTCATGTGGCTGCTCCACCTGCCAACGACTTCTGTGGCCTCCTGGGAGGAGCTGCGCGGCCTCTTCCTCACCCATTACACTACGCCGGCGCCCCCGGTCGTCGCAGCTCTCCTGGGCGGCTCGTAGGCGCCACCCTCGGGCCACCACGTCAAGCCATTCCTCCGCCAGATCGGCGCCCCCCTGACGCGGCACGGAGCACCTCCGGGTTGGGCGGCACCTAAGGCCGACTTGACTTTCAGCTTGGACGACCACCCCGCCAACACCGCCTGCTCGGGCGTGCTCCTGATGCTTTGCACGCCCACCATCTGCCAGGTGGCCGTCACCAGGACCCTCATTGACGGAGGTTCCGGCCTCAATGTGCTCTCGGTGGAGGCCTTCAGCCTCCTCCACGTGCCTCTGGAACGATTCCGACCCAGCAAGCCCTTCTCGGGCGTCGAAGGCAGTTCCTCCGGCTCCCTGGGGTAGATCCGCCTTCTGGTGACCTTTGGTACCCACGACAACTTCCACACGGAGCTGGTCAACCTCGACATCACCCACATCGGCCTCCCGTACTATCACATCCCTGGTCCTGTTATGCACTAGGCCAGACCTCATGTGAGCATCATGTTTTAATTCAACTGAAATTTGAATTGAGGGATTTTCAAAGCCTCACAAACCTTCTAAAAATGATCAACATTAAAATCTTCTCAAAGAAGTCCAAGAAAATGTTCCTCTTAGTCTCTGAAAATATTGCAAAGAGGTAAAACTCAAAACAATATTTTTGGTATCTCAGAGTTAATTATTTTGGGCCTTTGAATTAAATAAATAACTATTTGCATTGGATATATATTTGATATATAAATAATATATGTCCAATAATACTGGAACATTTTATGTGGTTTGGTATATTTTAGTTCTAGCCACATAACTATTTTCAGGATTTTATAAAATGGTTTAGTATTTTACTAAACTAAAACAACACAGAACAAAATACAAAAAAGAACAGAAATAGGAAAAGAGAGAGAGAACCCACCTGGACTTACCTGGCGCTCACCTCTCAGCCCAGCCGGCCCAGCTCCTGTGCGGCCCAGCCCGCCACCGCTACCCCCCCCTGTCGCCTTCCTCCTCTGCCAGGAGGACGGGCACGCGCCCGGCGCGCGCGGCCACGCGCCCCGGCCACCTCTTCCCTGCCTGGCTGCCTCCTCCTCACCCTGGACGTCTCCCGAGCGCCACGCACTCGCCCTCGACCCTCTCTCACTCTCCCGTGTCTCTCCCTCTGTCCCTATCCCCCTCTGCTCCCTCTCCCTCCCGCGACCGAACGGAGCTCGTCGCCGCCGCTCGCCGTAGCCACGCCTACCGGCCACCCCACGCCTCGCAGACGCTCCGGAAAGCTCCGCCTCGTCTCCCTCTTCATCCTCACCCAGACGAAAGGCGCCGGAAGCCCCTGGATGCCGCTAGCTCCGCCGTTCCCCTCCTCGGCCACCGAGGATCGCCGTCGTCAAATTCGTCGCAGTTCGGCCTTCCCCGAGCTCGCCGTCCATCTCTTCGGGATCCACGTGAGCTCCTCCGTCGTTTCCCCCTCCCCGCTTAGTCGCGCTCGCCCTCTAGCTGTCGTCTCCACCATGGCCGAACCTTCGCCGCCGCCCGCACTCGTCGCCGGTGATGCTCCGGTGACCATTTGGTCCCGGGCATGCGCCCAACGCGCTGCCCGCATCGCGTAGAGCCTCCGTGGCACTTCGCCGCACTTGTTTGCGCACCGCAGCCCCATCCCCACTTGCACCCGAGCTTCAGCCGCCGCCGAGCTCGTCGCCGACACCACTCCGGCCACTCCCCGGCTGCGCCACCACCACAGTTGGATGCGGATGAGCGTCCGCATCCCGAAGCTGTGCTCCGCGCGCCAAACCGAGCCCTGTGGGCAAAACCGCGGGACCCACTGTCAGGTTAGACCGGACAGTGACCTGTTGACCTGCTGACGTCACTATGAGGTCATGCTGACGCAATAAACCCCTTTTCTGGATTTAAATAAATCTTAAATGATTTAATAATTTCAGAAAATGCCTAAAACTTCTAAAATTCATAAAAATTCAACTGTAACTCCAAATTAAATAAATTATATATGAAAAATTATCAGAAAAATTCAAGGAATCCATCTGTACCATTTTCATGCATGTTTGAACAATGTTTGTCCTCTGTTTTGGACAAAACAAATAAAGGGCATTTAAATAACCATATATGGAGTTGGAATTTGAATCATGTATTCAAACCAACTTCATTTAAATCATAGCTAAGTGCATTAGCCCAAAACACATTCATATTGCCATGTCATAGCATGCATCATATTGTCGCATTGCATTGATTGTGTTTTTCCTTGTTTGCCGGTAATTGTTCCCTCTCGATAGACGTGTACCGGCGATGTGATCGATGACACCGACGAAGAGCTATATTATCTTCAGAAGTGCCAGGCAGGCAAAACCCCCTTGTTCATTCCGATACAATCCTACTCTCTCGCTCCTGCTCTCTATTACTGCATTAGGACAACAACGAATCATTTGTTACTTGCTGCGGTAGCTGAACCCCTTTATCCTTTGCATGACCTGTCATTCCACAGTAAATAGATGAAACCCACTAGTATGAGTAGGAGTTGTTTGAGCCCTGTTGTGCCTACTCATTCATGCTTGTTTGTCATGCCTGCTACTGCTTAGAGTTGTGTCAGGTCTGATTCATCGGGAATGAATCAGAGGTGTGTAAACATGTCCTACTGTGTGTGAGCTAAGTGGTGAACACGATTTGGTAAAGGTAGCGGTGAGAGGCCATGTAGGAGTACATGGTGGGTTGTCTCATTGAAGCCGTCCTTAGGAACTGAGTTCTGTGTTTGTGATCCATGATTCAGCTACTACCATACATTGGGCCCTGAAATATGACCCCGCTCGACTTCTTATTCACCCTTGTCCTCTGTCCAGTAGTTGCAAGTAGTTTCTGGTGTTTGTAGCCTACTGGAGGCCGTGGACAGCGCTGACCGTAGGGGTGGGCTGTGATGCAGTAGGTATGTGGCACGGTGTACCGGATGCCCGTTTGGTATCTCGGGAACCCTGTTCACATCGTTTGGGGCTGTGAGCGAAACTCCGGCCGGATCTCCTCATGGATGGAACCCGAATAGGCGATAAACCTGGACTAGAGACTTGAGTGTTTAGGTAGGTCGTGGTCTACACCCACGTCGGCTTTTGCTTGAAGTCTGCCGAGCACATGTCGTGTGTAGACGCTAAGTGGTGGAAACATGTATGAAGAAGTACACCCCTGCAGGGTTAACATCATCTATTCGAATAGCCGTGTCCGCGGAAAAGGACTTCTGGGTTGCTTATATCAGTTCATAGACAAGTGAAAGTGGATACTCTAAAATACGCAAGATAAGCGTGAGTGCTATGGATGGCGCTCTCGTAGGGAGACGGGAGTGGATCCATAGTGGTGTATTGATATGGTGAATATGTGGACTCGTGTGCGCCACCTCAAAAGAGTTATTTGCAATAGTAGATCAGGATAGCCACCGAGTCAAAGCTGGCTTGCTGCAGTTAAACCCCACCATCCCCTTGTTGATAATAATGCATATGTAGTTAGTTCTGATGTAAGTCTTGCTGGGTACATTTGTACTCACGTTTGCCTATTTTATGTTTTTGCAGAGAGACTTCAGTTTCACTAGTAATTCCGCGTGGTCTTCGATGTTTAGCTTGTTACCTTAGCTACGATCTTGTGCCCTCGGCAGGATCTGGTAGATAGTTAGGCTTTCAGCCTTTTTCATTTATAGATGTATGTACTCAGACATGATAGCTTCCGCTTGTGCTTTGACTTGTATGCTCTGAATGTTGGGTCATGAGACTCATGTTTGTAATATCTCGCTCCTCGGAGCCTATTGAATACTTACTTGTGTCGTAGAGTCATGTTGTGATGCCTTGTTGTATTTGCACATATCGAGCATATTGTGTGTATGATTGAAATGCTTGGTATGTGTGGGATCTGACTATCTAGTTGTTTATCCTTAGTAGCCTCTCTTACCGGGAAATGTCTCCTAGTGTTTCCACCGAGCCATGGTAGCTTGCTACTGCTCCGGAACACTTAGGCTGGCCGGCATGTGTCCTTCTTCGTTCCTGTGTCTGTCCCTTCGGGGAAATGTCACGCATTGAGTACCGGAGGCCTGTTAGCCCGCTACAGCCCAGTTTACCGGAGTCCTGCTAGCCCAGTGCTACAGCCCGGACCCACTTGCTGATGACCGACACGTTCGATGCTGGGTCATGGATGCCTGTCCCTGTAAGTCTGTGCCACTTTGGGTTTACGACTAGCCATGTCAGCCCGGGCTCCTTATCATATGGGTGCTAGCGACACTATCATATACGTGTGCCAAAAGGCGCAAACGGTCCCGGGCAAAGGTAAGGCGACACCCGTGGGAATACCGTGCGTGAGGCCGCAAAGTGATATGAGGTGTTACATGCTAGACCTATGTGGCATCGAGTCGGGGTCCTGACAGCGTTGGTATCAGAGCTTGATTGCCTGTAGGATTACCAAGCCAAACTGGTCGAAGTTGAGTCTAGAAATTCTTTAGTTATGTAAGGGAATTGATTGTGGGATGGAACGTAAGGCTCTTTTTACTCCTTATACCTTATGCCTTCTGATGTGAGTCATCTTATCTTTCCTGCGGGGTTAAGGAACTAGACTTTCTCTTCTTTCTATTAGGATCACGTGTTACTAATCCGTAGACTTATAGATTGTTGGACTTAAGCCTCGTTTCAGTTCCTATCACTTCCATATGTTGATTGTTGATCTCGAAACCTTGATATTGTGCTTCTGAGTGGTTATGCCACCATTTTTGTGAATGTCTCAAATCTTTTCTGAGCATTTACAGCCGTTATGCTGTCCGAGTCATCCCAGGTTTCTAAATAGTCTGATGCATTTGCAAATCCTTTCTTTTCGTTCCCGATGTTCCTTATGGTCAGAATAAGCACACTAACCGGTGTGTTGAGGTAATTATTGCCTCGACATATATGTTGGAATTATTATTATGACCCTAAGTGCTTAGGGGATCATCTAGTGGTCTAGCCATGATCTGTGTTCCCAGTGTGATGCTTCTGGCCTTTATTCTCGAAAGCATCCCGTGATGCTACTTAGTAGTAGGTATTCTATTCCTGGGTTCTTGAACCCGAGATTCACCCTACTTACATCATGTTGATAGTGTTGCTAGTTCCTTTAGGATATTAGTAACCTTTGCGATAGTCCTCGAGGTTCATGGTACATCCTTCTTCCAATTACCATGAACCATTCTTGGCAGGAGTTCTTCTGAACCAAAAGATGACAACAAGAGTACTCTTGAGGAGTTCTCCATTCTATATTGTGACTCTGCCAGCTCAACCTTTCTGCATGGGTTATCCGGAAGAATTATGTTGAACTTGGTTCGACATACTAATCTATGCATCCACAACTCAGAAAGTTATATGTTCCTTTGAGTTGTCCCTCTTTAGTTGTCTACTGACCTTCGTCTATCAATTGATAGTCAAGAGTATGCGTGCGTTCGTTTATCGATGCCTATTACTCTTGTGGTCCGTCAAGCCATTCTATCGTAGAATGACCAGGAGAAACAAACTCCAGTACCTCTTCCATATCCAGGATTGGGTCAAAGAAGTTGTGCTCCGCAGATCAAAATGCCAATCCAGCTTTTGCTCTGTTCTACCTTGGAGTATTACCATCTTTATATCGGGATTGTTATAGGAATTGCACACCATCCTATGACCTCTTGGTATAGTGATACTTCTTGCCATCATTACTCATTCCTCGGTTCCGTGTGGTTATAAACGGAATGTCGACAAGTGAATCATGATGTGTGAAATCAATACTCCTAGCAACCTTGTTGCCTGGTAGTTAAATGGACAATAACCTCATTCTTAACGTGTTTGTTCTTGAATCATCATTCTAAGATTGATCGTGCTACCTTGTCCATCTTCCTGGTGCACATTTCGATTGATGAGTTAGGATTTTGTCAAGTCCTCGCTCATTTGATCATATCGTCTTGCCCTCAAAAGCGAGATTGTTCTCGAGCTTAGTAACATATGGTGGTTCGTGATTTTCCGAAGATCTTCTCGGAAGTATTACCAGGTTGTCACCTGACCGCTGTGTTGAGCTCGTGATCAAGTTGGTTTCTTGTGAACCACCCTCTCTCCAAGAATCGGTGTTAAATATCCCTGAGCTAGTTGGTTAAGCTAGACAACAACTTGGAGAGTTGGAAGATAAAAGCTTGCCTGACTTAGTTCGTCCCAAAGGGATATTCTTGTGTAGTGTGTGTTGAAGAAAGATGATATCTTCATCGATTGGTCCCTGTGATCAGTTACTGGACCTATTGTCTTATCAATCCTTTGATTTGAGTGTGGGCTATCTTCAAATCAAATCAGTACCAACGATGTTTGTAATGTTGTCTTACTCGTGGTTGATCCCTCGAGCATACACCATTACATCTTTGGTCTGACCAATGCTATCACCGTGTTCACATGATGGTGGAAGTCCAGTGATATGGAAATTCCGATGAGTTGTTGTTGAGCCCATCAGTAGCATTTTGTCTCCCCCCATGAGTCATGTTGAACATCAACCTAGTGTTGGAAACTTGTGTAAGCATTTTCTTCATGCCCCGATCATGAAGTATATGTTTGGATGAAAGAAGTGACTTCCTTTGATTCACGTGCATTTGATGTAAGTTGTCGTCGTGAATTCGAGGAAGATTGTTTTGTTTCCTTTGGAATCATCCCCAAATCAGTCATGCACACGTGCGAAGTATTCTGTAGTCTGGAGGCTTGCAACCTTCATTCTATATGTGTCCCTAGCACACTAAGCCACTGATTGACTTGTTCAAGGAAATGAAGTCTATGCTTGGGATCTAATCCATGGACTTGCGTAAAGACTTCGATATCCTCGATGATGGTTCTCCACCTGAACTCGGTAGTGTTTTATTGTAAGACTACCACGTGGTCATGCTTGTCTAGGATAGCGTGTTCACATGTTGGTAGCAGAACCAGCTCATGTTTTGGAACTTACTATCGTAGTTCATTCCCCAAGAATCTCGCAACGTCATCTCGTCGATTTGTGTTGCAAACTTTCATTTTTCTTCCTAGACTCGATGAGTCTGGAATATCCTGACACCAACCAGATCTGAATCTCAGGCAGATATGATGGTTTGGAACATTTCCCAAGAACTATAATATTGGTCCCTCGGAAACCGGTAAAGTGGATGTCGTGGCCAATACACCCCGCCGGGAGATCTAATATTGTAGTATCTTGATTGGAGAAGTTGGCCACCTCCCCATAGGGATTTCGTAGGATTTACTCCCTAGTTGCCCCTATGGATTTCTGTGTTCCGAAGTCCGACCTTTTACTTGATGTTCTAGATATCAAACCATGTCTATGAATGGGTCACACTAGCACATCAAGGAGAACATTAGAAGCGGAGTGCTAAATGTCTCTCGGTCGATCATCCAGATTTTATTTCCTTGGCCCCGCCAAGGGTGAAATCTAAGAAAGTGTTATCTTCCTCTGCATCTGCATCATCCATCATTAGCCATCATGGTAGTATGTTGTGTTGCCAGGATCCTTGACACGGATGTTGGTAAAACCTTGATGATTGTGGAAATGCTCAAGTTCTTGAGAGCACGCACAAGCGCTACGTGTTATCATCGGCACTAACTGGGATTGCTCTCAGTTCCCTCGGCAATGCTATGACCTTTTCAAACAGTGAATTCACTCTCTATTGTTGGGTTCTTTCCCAGTTACCAGAATCATTCCCAGCATTTGCATTCTGTTCCCAGTTTGCACCGCCATTGTGCCATTCTACCATGGGTCTCTTCCATTTCCGGTGATAAGCAAAAATCATCCATTATGTTGTCTTCAACAAGGTAATCCACATCATCCAAGTCCGAGTATGCCATTCTACCGACCCCCTCCAAATGATCGCTTGTGATTGCCTTAGGCTGGTATAAAGAGTTTCAATGATCTTTGAAATCAAAGGTAATTCTTTTTGCCACTTATGGGGATATATCTACGAATCACCCTCCTCCAGGATGTCCCGCTGTGGCATCATGGAAACTCAACTCCTCGCTACGTTGACAATCGTTTACCACCTTTTTAAGTGTGGAATTGTTGTCCACCTAGTGAACCTTCGTCATCCGTTTCTTTCCACCCCTCTTGATGTGTATCTCGTGTCTCAACCCGAGAGTTGGTTCTATGTCCCATTCCGTGAGTTAATCCTGACTTGTTCGACCTTCGTGAAGATCGATTCTTCTAGAGTCTCCTTCTCCTCTCATTGTCATAATAACTGGAGTTCTCAGAACAAGACGACAAGACAAAGATGGTGATTGATTCAACATGCTGATGAAGTGCACCCTGGATCGTGAAGATTATACTAGTTGCGTTCCCCCTTCACCTTACCCTACGCTTGAATCTCGGGACGAGATTTTTGTTTAGTGGGGGTGAGTTGTCACATCCCTGGTCCTGTTATGCACTAGGCCAGACCTCATGTGAGCATCATGTTTTAATTCAACTGAAATTTGAATCGAGGGATTTTCAAAGCCTCACAAACCTTCTAAAAATGATCAACATTAAAATCTTCTCAAAGAAGTCCAAGAAAATGTTCCTCTTAGTCTCTGAAAATATTGCAAAGAGGTAAAACTCAAAACAATATTTTTGGTATCTCAGAGTTAATTATTTTGGGCCTTTGAATTAAATAAATAACTATTTGCATTGGATATATATTTGATATATAAATAATATATGTCCAATAATACTGGAACATTTTATGTGGTTTGGTATATTTTAGTTCTAGCCACATAACTATTTTCAGGATTTTATAAAATGGTTTAGTATTTTACTAAACTAAAACAACACAGAACAAAATACAAAAAAGAACAGAAATAGGAAAAGAGAGAGAGAACCCACCTGGACTTACCTGGCACTCACCTCTCAGCCCAGCCGGCCCAGCTCCTGTGCGGCCAAGCCCGCCACCGCTACCCCCCCCCTGTCGCCTTCCTCCTCTGCCAGGAGGACGGGCACGCGCCCGGCGCGCGCGGCCACGCGCCCCGGCCACCTCCTCCCTGCCTGGCTGCCTCCTCCTCCCCCTGGACGTCTCCCGAGCGCCACACACTCGCCCTCGACCCTCTCTCACTCTCCCGTGTCCCTCCCTCCGTCCCTATCCCCCTCTGCTCCCTCTCCCTCCCGCGACCAAACGGAGCTCGTCGCCGCCGCTCGCCGTAGCCACGCCTACCGGCCACCCCACGCCTCGCAGACGCTCCGGAAAGCTCCGCCTCGTCTCCGTCTTCATCCTCACCCAGACGAAAGGCGCCGGAAGCCCCTGGATGCCGCTAGCTCCGCCGTTCCCCTCCTCTGCCACCGAGGATCGCCTCATCAAATTCGTCGCCGTTCGGCCTTCCCCGAGCTCGCCGTCCATCTCTTCGGGATCCACGTGAGCTCCTCCGTCGTTTCCCCCTCCCCGCTTAGTCGCGCTCGCCCTCTAGCTGTCGTCTCCACCATGGCCGAACCTTCGCCGCCGCCCGCACTCGTCGCCGGTGATGCTCCGGTGAACATTTGGTCCTGGGCATGCGCCCAACGCGCTCCCCGCATCGCGTAGAGCCTCCGTGGCACTTCGCCGCGCTTGTTTGCGCACCGCAGCCCCATCCCCACTTGCACCCGAGCTTCGGCCGCCGCCGAGCTCGTCACCGGCACCACTTTGGCCACTCCCCGGCCACGCCACCACCACAGTTGGATGCGGACGAGCGTCCGCATCCGGAAGCTGTGCTCCGCGCGCCAAACCGAGCCCTGTGGGCAAAACCCGAGGCTCACCACCGCGGCTGGCCTCGCCGGCGTCAAGCCATCGGTGGGTTTGACCCACATTGACCACGGCGGGACCCCCCCCTGTGTCCATGACAGGTGGGGCCGGCCTGTTAATTAGGTTAGGATTAGTGTTAACTAAAAATTAGTTAGACTAATTGCACTGACACGCGGGACCACTGTCAGGTTTGACCGGACAGTGACCTGTTGACCTGCTGACGTCACTATGAGGTCATGCTGACGCAATAAACCCCTTTTCTGGATTTAAATAAATCTTAAATGACTTAATAATTTCAGAAAATGCCTAAAACTTCTAAAATTCATAGAAATTCAACCGTAACTCCAAATTAAATAAATTATATATGAGAAATTATCAGAAAAATTCAAGGAATCCATCTGCACCATTTTCATGCATGTTCGAACAATGTTTGTCCTCTGTTTTGGACAAAACAAATAAAGGGCATTTAAATAACCATATATGGAGTTGGAATTTGAATCATGTATTCAAACCAACTTCATTTAAATCATAGCTAAGTGCATTAGCCCAAAACACATTCATATTGCCATGTCATAGCATGCATCATATTGTCGCACTGCATTGATTGTGTTTTTCCTTGTTTGCCGGTAATTGTTCCCTCTCGATAGACGTGTACCGGCGATGTGATCGATGACACCGACGAAGAGCTATATTATCTTCAGAAGTGCCAAGCAAGCAAAACCCCCTTGTTCATTCCGATACAATCCTACTCTCTCGCTCCTGCTCTCTATTACTGCATTAGGACAACAACGAATCATTTGTTACTTGCTGCGGTAGCTGAACCCCTTTATCCTTTGCATGACCTGTCATTCCACAATAAATAGATGAAACCCACTAGTATGAGTAGGAGTTGTTTGAGCCCTGTTGTGCCTACTCATTCATGCTTGTTTGTCATGCCTGCTACTGCTTAGAATTGTGTCAGGTCTGATTCATCGGGAATGAATCAGAGGTGTGTAAACATGTCCTACTGTGTGTGAGCTAAGTGGTGAACACGATTTGGTAAAGGTAGCGGTGAGAGGCCATGTAGGAGTACATGGTGGGTTGTCTCATTGAAGCCGTCCTTAGGAACTGAGTTCTGTGTTTGTGATCCATGATTCAGCTACTACCATACATTGGGCCCTGAAATGTGACCCCGCTCGACTTCTTATTCACCCTTGTCCTCTGTCCAGGAGTTGCAAGTAGTTTCTGGTGTTTGTAGCCTACTGGAGGCCGTGGACAGCGCTGACCATAGGGGTGGGCTGTGATGCGGTAGGTACGTGGCACGCTGTACCGGATGCCCGTTTGGTATCTCGGGAACCCTGTTCACATCGTTTGGGGCTGTGAGCGAAACTCCGGCCGGATCTCCTCATGGATGGAACCCGAATAGGCGATAAACCTGGACCAGAGACTTGAGTGTTTAGGTAGGTCGTGGTCTACACCCACGTCGGCTTTTGCTTGAAGTCTGCCGAGCACATGTCGTGTGCAGATGCTAAGTGGTGGAAACATGTATGAAGAAGTACACCCCTGCAGGGTTAACATCATCTATTCGAATAGCCGTGTCCGCGGAAAAGGACTTCTGGGTTGCTTATATCAGTTCATAGACAAGTGAAAGTGGATACTCTAAAATACGCAAGATAAGCGTGAGTTCTATGGATGGCGCTCTCGTAGGGAGACGGGAGTGGATCCATAGTGGTGTATTGATATGGTGAATATGTGGACTCATGTGCGCCACCTCAAAAGAGTTATTTGCAATAGTAGATCAGGATAGCCACCGAGTCAAAGCTGGCTTGCTGCAGTTAAACCCCACCATCCCCTTGTTGATAATAATGCATATGTAGTTAGTTCTGATGTAAGTCTTGCTGGGTACATTTGTACTCACGTTTTCCTATTTTATGTTTTTGCAGAGAGACTTCAGTCTCACTAGTAATTCCGCGTGGTCTTCGACGTTTAGCTTGTTACCTCAGCTACGATCTTGTGCCCTCGGCAGGATCTGGTAGATAGTTAGGCTTTCAGCCTTTTTCATTTATAGATGTCTATACTCAGACATGATAGCTTCCGCTTGTGCTTTGACTTGTATGCTCTGAATGTTGGGTCATGAGACTCATGTTTGTAATATCTCGCTCCTCGGAGCCTATTGAATACTTACTTGTGTCGTAGAGTCATGTTGTGATGCCTTGTTGTATTTGCACATATCGAGCATATTGTGTGTATGATTGAAATGCTTGGTATGTGTGGGATCTGACTATCTAGTTGTTTATCCTTAGTAGCCTCTCTTACCGGGAAATGTCTCCTAGTGTTTCCACCGAGCCATGGTAGCTTGCTACTGCTCCGGAACACTTAGGCTGGCCGGCATGTGTCCTTCTTCGTTCCTGTGTCTGTCCCTTCGGGGAAATGTCACGCATTGAGTACCGGAGGCCTGTTAGCCCGCTACAGCCCGGTTTACCGGAGTCCTGCTAGCCCAGTGCTACAGCCCGGACCCACTTGCTGATGACCGACACGTTCGATGCTGGGTCATGGATGCCTGTCCCTGTAAGTCTGTGCCACTTTGGGTTTACGACTAGCCATGTCAGCCCGGGCTCCTTATCATATGGGTGCTAGCGACACTATCATATACGTGTGCCAAAAGGCGCAAACGGTCCCGGGCAAAGGTAAGGCGACACCCGCGGGAATACCGTGCGTGAGGCCGCAAAGTGATATGAGGTGTTACATGCTAGACCTATGTGGCATCGAGTCGGGGTCCTGACACGTACACTGCCATCCTCGGCTACCCTGCCTTGGCCCAGTTCATGGCGGCAACTCACCCGGCCTACAACCTCATGAAGATGCCCGGGAGTAGCGGCGTCCTCACCATAGCTAGAGATACAAAAGTTTCTCTGCAGGCGCTCAAGCTCGCCCTCAAGACAGCCGCAGCAGTGCATCCCGCCAGTGCCAACACCCCCAAGGCCAAGGGGGCTGCGCCAACCAAGAAGAAGCAGCTGTTCACCCAAGACAAGGCGGAGACTAAGTAGGTACCAATTGATGAGGACGGATCCTCCGACGCCACCTTCACCATAGGCGCCAATCTCAAGCCCGACCAGGAGGAGGCTCTAGTGAAATTCCTGCGCACGAACAAGGAGGTGTTCACATGGGAACCCAAGCAGTTAGCGGGGGTCCCAAGGCAGGTGATCGAGCATCGCCTGAATGTGTGCCCCAATGTGCGCCTCGTGAAGTAGAAATCAAGGCGGCAGTCCACCGAGAAGCAGGCCTTCATCGTCCATGAAACCCGCAAGCTAGAAGCTGCAAGTGTCATTCACGAGGTTTGCTATCCCGAGTGGCTGGCAAACCCCGTTGTTGTACCGAAGAAGGGAGGAAAGGAGCGCATGTGCATCGACTTCACCATCCTCAATAAGGCCTGCCCTCAAGATCCATTCCCACTCCCCCGCATCGACCAAATTATCGACTCCACCAGTGAGTGCTATCTCTTGTGCTTCCTGGATGCCTTTTCGGGCTATCACCAAATCAAGATGGCGATAGAAGATATGGAGAAGACGGCCTTCCAGACCCCGTGCGGGGTGTACTGTTACACCTACATGCCGTTCGGGTTGCGCAACGCGGGTGCAACTTTCGAGCGACAAATGCATATCGCCTCGGGCCGGCAGCTCGAGAGAAACGCCAAGGCCTACGTTGATGACATTGTGGTGAAGTCTCGGGAGGCGAAGACCCTGATACAGGACCTGGAAGAAACCTTCGCGAGCCTTCGTGAAGTGGACCTGCGGCTCAACTCAGAGAAGTGCGTGTTTGGTGTTCCCTCTGGCAAACTTCTGGGCTTACTCGTGTCCCACAGGGGGATCGAGGCCAACCCAGAGAAGGTCAAGGCAATCGACGACATGAGTCCGCCGCAAACCCTCAGGGAAATGCAGAAGCTCGCCGGACGCGTAACTGCGTTAGGGCGCTTCATCTCCAAGCTGGGGGAGCGTGCCCTGCCCTTCTTCAAGCTGATGAAGAAGAAGGGCCCGTTCGAATGGACACAAGAGGCCGATGAAGTGTTCCAAGATCTCAAGAAGTACTTGACCACCCTCCAGTGATGGTGGCGCCATGCCATCGGGATCCCCTGGTGCTCTACCTCGCCACCGCACCCTACTCCGCCAGCGCAACTCTGGTGGCTGTCCGAGAAGAGCGTCAAGCCAAGGCCGCATCGCGACTGACCGCAGCCCCAACCGCGGCAGCACCAGACCGAGAAAGGCTCGCGGAGACCACAAACTCAGCAAACGGGGACCCGCCTCAGCAGGAAGACACCCCCGAGGCTGAAGGGGCCTCACCAAGCAGCCAGGAGATGGGGGCTTCGGCGTCTCAGGAGGCACTCAACTCTTCGGAGGGCACGGGCTCCTTCGGTGCACCCACCCTCATTGAGCATCATGTGTATTTCGTCAGCACGGTGCTGCGGGACGCTAGGGCATGATACCCCATGCCTCAGAAGCTCTTGCTCGCACTATTGGTGGCCTCGCGTAAGTTACGGCATTACTTCCAAGGACACCCCATCAAGGTCGTCTCAGCCTACCCATTGGAGAGGGTACTTAGGAGTCCCAACTCCGCTAGAAGGGTTGCTGAATGGAACATCGAGCTACAAACATTTCAGTTGGAATTCAGCACGACCAGGGTCGTCAAAGGAGCCGCACTTGAAGATTTTGTGGCAGAATGGACAGAGGCACCAGGGCTCGAGGCAGGCGAAGATCGATCACTTTCCCCAGGAAGCGAGGCACCAGACGGCTGGGTCATGTACTTCGATGGAGCATTCTCACAACATGGCGCGGGGGCTGGCGCAGTGCTTATATCCCCCACTCAGGACAAGCTCTATTACACCATGCAGCTCTGTTTCCAGCAGGGCGGGAAGGTTTCCAACAATATAGCAGAATATGAGGGCCTCATTGCAGGCTTAAAGGACACTGCCGCTCTGGGGGTGAAGCTCCTCGTCATCAAGGGCGACTCACAACTCCTCATCAACTTCTCCAACAAATTGTATGAACCCAAGGACGAGCACATGGAAGCGTATCTCGCAGAGGTACGCAAGATGGAAAAGCAATTTTGGGGGCTGGAGTTGCAACATGTGCCCCGTGGCACCAACCAAGAGGCCGATCACATCGCCAGGAGGGCATCGAGGCGGCTGCCTCAGGAGCCTGGCATTTTCGAGGAACGGCTCTTCAAGCCCTCGGCAGCACCGACGCTGTCCAACACAGTGCAACCCCGGGAAGAGCTCCCTCAACCACCTGCCACAGGAGCCCCGGCCTATGGCCCAATGTCGGGAGCACGCTTGCTCCTGGCGCTGGAGCCCCAGGAGGGATGCTGCACTATGGAATTCAAGGACTACCTGATGCAAGGGACTCTACCAGAGAAGGAGGAGGACGCGGAATGCGTAGCCTGGCAGGCCACGGCCTACTGCATCCAAGACGGGGAGCTCTACCGGAAGCGGCCAAACGATGTTTCCCTGCGTTGCATCTCTAGGGAACATGGGAAGGAGTTACTGGCTGACATACACGATGGAAATTGTGGACACCACTCGTCATCGGCAAGGCGTTTCACAACGGGTTTTACTGGCCTACGGCACTCAATGATGCAATCGAGCTGGTGAAGTCTTGCGAAGCCTGCCAATTCCATGCCAAGCAGATTTATCAGCCAGCCCAGGGCCTGCAGACCATCCCACTCTCGTGGCCGTTCACGGTCTAGGGGCTAGACATCCTGGGCCCGTTTCCTCGAGCGCCTAGGGGCTACCGCTACCTCTACGTCGCCATCGACAAGTTCACCCAGTGGGCGGAGGTAGAAGCCGTCTGCACCATCCCAGCAGGATCTGAAGTCAAGTTCATCAAGGGCCTCGTGAGCCGATTCAGGGTGCCTAATCGCATCATCACCGACAATGGTTCGCAGTTCACCAACAATCTCTTCAAAACATATTGTGCTAACCTTGGAACGCAGATATGCTACACTTCGGTGGCACACCCTTGGAGCAACGGCCAGGCTGAACGCGCCAACGCAGAGGTCCTGAAAGGCCTCAAAACCAGGACCTTCAAGAAGAAGCTAGAGGCCTGCGGCAGGGGCTGGTACGATGAGCTCCAGTCCGTGTTTTGGTCCATCCGCACTACCGCCACCAAGTCGACTGGCGAGACCCCGTTCTTCCTCGTCTACGGAGCAGAGGCAGTCCTCCCTCACGAGGTCAGGCATCGCTCCACGCGGGTCCTAGCGTTTGATGAAGCACAGCAGGACACCATGTGGGGGATGGACCTCGTGCTGGGGGAGGAACACCATGGGGAGGCCACGCTAGGAGCAGCAAGATACCAGCAGGCGCTGCGGCGGTACCACTGTCGCAACATCCACCCCAGGACTCTTGAGGTAGGTGACCTCGTGCTCAGGTGGGTGCTCTCCAGGGAAGGGTTTCACAAGCTCTCGCCCATGTGGGAGGGCCTGTTCAAGGTTGTTCATGTTTCCAGACCTAGCGCCACGCGCTTGGAGACCCAGGAAGGGGTGCCCATCCCGAACGCGTGGAACATTCAGCACCTCCGGAGGTTCTACCCTTGAAGTAAGGCCCAGTGCCTGTAAAGAAGGCCCAGTGCCCTTAAAGAAGGCCCGGTGCCTGTGAAGAAGGCCTAGTGCCTGTGAAGAAGGGCCCAGTGCCTATAAAGAAGGCCCAACGCATGTGAAGCTCGCCGCTCCAAGAAAGGCCCGGTGCCTGTGAAGCTCGCCGCCCGTGACACTCTCATGTAAAAATGAGTTGGGACTGTACACGCCCCGGAGTCTCCGGAGTGCCGCCCTTGGGCCTCGGGGGCTCCCGCCCACGCCGAGTGGCAGCACTTAGCTCCACGCTGGTGAGAAGATGACGAAGACTAGACTAGGTGCCGGGTGCGGCTTGTCATTTGCTTTCCGCAGTTGACTTGTTCTCCCTCATTTGAACTTTTATTGGAGTTGCTTCCAGTGTTGTTTGTTGTTCCCTGCCCCTGTTCTCTGTCTCTGGCTTTCACTCGGCTCATTCTCTTTCTCGCAAGCCTCGTGAGGGGGCTATGTTGGCGCCCTCGTGAGCTTTTTTCTCCTGATTTCGTGAGGCTCCCTCGCTCAAGTTCGCATCGGGAGCAACCCTCCCGGTCTGTGCCCCACGGGCATCGCGACGCAAAACGCAGGACCTAAGCTGATCACCATCGCGACAAAGGTTCGAAAGCTATTCTCCCGCCTGATTTTTAAATACCTTAAGATGCCCGGCGAGGCCTCAGGCAAGTACCTCGCGAGGCGGAAACTGCAGCGAACCTCCCAAGCTAAGTTGTTCCTACACGCAAGCATATAGCCGCAACACCATAACACAACATGGGAACGCTAAAATAGCATGACATTTAGGGATGATAGTCTTGCACGCCCCCCACAGGGGTCCATACTTCTCTCTCTCTCAACGCAGGAAAAGGAGAAAAACAAAATAAATGCGGCGAGCCCCGCAACGGCTCACGAGGGGGGATCCGCACCGCCCTCTCGGGCTCAATCAGACTCCTCCTCGTGCTTCACCGAGGCGCGACGGCGGGACGACCCGCTACCGCCCTCAAAGCAGGCGCGACGACGTGGTGGCTGATCATGGCCACCACTGGAGGAGCTACCACCAGAGGAAGAGCCGCTGAAGCTCGGCGAGCTGCGGACGCTGCCTAGGGCGGGCTCGCCTTTGCCCTCGTCACGGCCGTCGCCAAGGCCAAGCACCTGGTCACCGTCATCATCTTCAGGGCAGCACCCAACATGGCGGCCATCTTCTCTGAACACCCTCACGTAGAGGGTCGGGTCGCCATCGAACTTGAAGTGGAGGGTGCACCGCCTGCCCAGGCCACGCGCGCGGGCAAACGTCTGCCAGCCGCGGGCTAGGGCCACGTTCCTAGCGACGGAGATCTCCACCGCGACCCAGGAGGCCCTGTTGTAGCAGCCATCCGGTTGGAGCTAGAGCCCGCCAGGGGCATCGGCCAGAAGTTCACCGACGAAGAAGCGGGGGAGATGGAGCCAGTTGCCGGCCGGATCGTCCGACCACACGACAAACTCCGGCAGCACCTCTGCCGAGTGAAAGCGTGGCCGAGGAGGCCGCGCGGCCATGGCGCGCCTTCCGCCACCAACCGGGCAGCCATCACCGTGCGAAGGAACACCGCCGCGACCACGGGCAGCCGCTGCAGGAGTCGCGGGGTGCTTGCGGGGACAACCTCGGCCGCGTTTGGGTGGAGCGGAGCCAGGCCCTTCCTGGCGAGCCTTCCCATTTTCCATGGCCGAAAACCTCTTCGTGGGCGCCATGGGACATGGCGAGCAACTGGAGCAAGGAGGAAGGAGAAGCAGGCAGGGAAGTGAGATGTGCAGCGAGGTGCCTCCGCCCCCCCACACACATTTATAACCCAAGGGAGGCCAACCGTCGGCTTGCACAATCGCAGGTAATGATGCTTTTTTGCATGCAGCAGGGACTCATCAAATCGGACAGTTGTCGAGGCAGCATGGGGAAGCGGAGACGCCCACATCCAATCAACCGCCGCGCGACGACCAAGGCCGCAGGCTGTTGGGCCCGCAGCGCTCCCCACTTGCCCTCTGGCTTCACTGCTAAGCCAAGTCCGAGCGCGCCTTGGGCCCGGGGGCTACTATTGGCGTTCTGGAAATGGGGGTCCCTAGACTTGCCTGCCTGCGGCGGTGGCCCAGTATGACCCATCTTCATCAACCCAAGCTCAAGACCCTCGCGAGGGGCCAAGCCTCGCAGGGCGGACGACGCAATGCTTCCTCAGGGGCGGCCTCACCAGGCAGGCTTGCGAGGAGGCGGAGAGATCAAGGCAGGGGTACCTCGCGAGGTGCTCATGACGCAAGCCATGACGATCGAGACCAGGCGGGCGCCAGCCGGTGCAACATCCTTGTTTCCTCTTTGGTACAAAGAGGGCAAGTGCAGGCGCGAAGTACCGAGGCATCAAGCAAAGGTTACCATATCGGTGCAACGAGACCAAGACCAGCAGAGCGGCAGGATGGAGGTCACAGTGGAGCCCAAGACAGCGTCATCGCCAGTGCCTTTGGCAGTCGAAGACCAACTTTAGTCAGGATAACTTGTACTAGTTGTTCCCCTTCAAAATGGCCGTTGTTGGCTCCCTTCCCGCTCAATATTTGGGAAGAGGACCAGGGCCTCTATATATAGAGATAGCCACCACAGTAGGAAGGGCATGTCATCGGGGGACGATCAAATCCATCCCAAGTAGAACACCGTGCCAGCTCAAGAATACCCCTCGCGAGGTTGTTCTTCCTCTATAGTGTTCATCATCAGCCCCAGAGGCAATCCACCACCACACACACTAGAGTAGGGTATTACACCACAATAGTGGCCCGAACTAGTATAAACCTCGTGTCCCTCGTGTTGTTCATCGTGTAGCTTAGATCCTCGGCGAGGCGTTGGGACGTGGATCGGTAGGAAGTAGATCTTCATGCGCACCCCAGAGTTCGAACCTTAAGGGTTTTGCCGGAACCCGATATCCGACAGCTACACTCCAAGACTTGAAGGAGTACCTTGCTACCTCTTGAGCACTGCGTTGGATTTCCCCGAAGAGGAGAGGATGATGCAGCAAAGTAGCATAAGTATTTCCCTCAGTTTTTGAGAACCAAGGTATCAATCCAGTAGGAGGCCACGCACAACTCCCTCGTACCTACACAAAACGATAGCTCCTCGCAACCAACGCGATTAGGGGTTGTCAATCCCTTCACGGTCACTTACGAGAGTGAGATCTAATAGAGATGATAAATAATATTTTTGGTATTTTTGGTATATAGATGCAAAGCAAAAAGTAAAAGGCAAAGTAAAAACAAAGCAAGTATTAAAGTAATGGAGATTGATATGATGAGAATAGACCCGGGGGCCATAGGTTTCACTAGTGGCTTCTCTCAAGAGCATAGATACTCTATGGTGGGTGAACAAATTACTATTGAGCAATTGACAGAACTAAGCATAGTTATGAGTATATCTAGGTATGATCATGTATATAGGCATCACGTCCAAGACAAGTAGATCGAAACGATTCTGCATCTACTACTATTACTCCACTCATCGACGGCTATCCAGCATGCATCTAGAGTATTAAGTTAAACAGAGTAATGCCTTATGCAATATGACATGATGTAGAGGGATAAATTCATGCAATATGATAAAAACCCCATCTTGTTATCCTCGATGGCAACAATACAATACGTGCCTTGCTGCCCCTTCTATCACTGGGAAAGGACACCGCAAGATTGAACCCAAAGCTAAACACTTCTCCCATTGCAAGAACTACCAATCTAGTTGGCCAAACCAAACGGATAATTCAAAGAGACTTGCAAAGATAACTCAATCATACATAAAAGAATTCAGAGAAGATTCAAATATTATTCATAGATAAGCTGGAACATAAACCCACAATTCATCGGTCTCAACAAACACACCACAAAAATAAGATTACATCGAATAGATCTGCACAAGAGAGGGGGAGAACATTGTATTGAGATCCAAAAAGAGAGAAGAAGCCATCTAGCTACTAGCTATGGACCCGAAAGTAAACTACTCACACTTCATCGGAGGGGCTATGGTGTTGATGTAGAAGCCCTCCGTGGTTGATGCCCCCTCCGGCGGAGCTCCGGAATAGGCCCCAAGATGGGATCTCGTGGATACAGAAAGTTGCGGCGGTGGAATTAGGTTTTTGGCTCCCCTTCCGACCGTTTGGGGGTACGTAGGTATATATAGGAGGAAGGAGTACGTTGGTGGAGCAACAGGGGGCCCATGAGGCAGGGGCGCGCCCTAGGGGGGTGTAGGACCTTGAGAAGAGGTGTCTAGAGGGGGGGTGATTAGACACTAAGTATCAAAGTTGCAGTTTTTAACTTCTTTAAGTTTAAGTGGAGTATAGGCACAAGTTTAACATTCACAATACATAACAAGCAAGCATGCAAAGAGTATATGAGCAGCGGAAAGTAAAGCACGCAACTTGCAAGAATGTAAAGGGAAGGGTTTTGGAGGATTCAAACACAATTGGAGACACGGATGTTTTTGTCGTGGTTCCGATAGGTGGTGCTATCGTACATCCACGTTGATGGAGACTTCAACCCACGAAGGGTAACGGTTGCGCGAGTCCACGGAGGGCTCCACCCATGAAGGGTCCACGAAGAAGCAACCTTGTCTATCCCACCATGGTCGTCGCCCACGAAGGACTTGCCTCACTAGCGGTAGATCTTCACAAAGTAGGCGATCTCCTTGCCCTTACAAACTCCTTGGTTCAACTCCACAGTCTTGTCGGAGGCTCCCAAGTGACACCTAGCCAATCTAGGAGACACCACTCTCCAAGAAGTAACAAATGGTGTGTTGGTGATGAACTCCTTGCTCTTGTGCTTCAAATGATAGTCTCCCCAACACTCAACTCTCTCTCATAGGATTTGGATCTGATGGAAAGAAGATTTGAGTGGAAAGCAACTTGGGGAAGGCTAGAGATCAAGTTTCATATGGTAGGAATGGAATATCTTGGCCTCAACATATGAGTAGGTGGTTCTCTCTTAGAACTGGTAAGTTGGAAGTGTAGGTTTGTTCTGATGGCTCTTTCTTCGAATGAAGAGGAGGTGGAGGGGTATATATAGCCTCCACACAAAATCTAACCGTTACACATAATTTACCAAACTCGGTGGGACCGAATCAACAAACTCGGTCAGACCGATTTAGCAAATCTAGTGACCGTTAGGATTTTCGGTGGGACCGACATGCAACTCGGTAGGACCGATATGGTTAGGGTTAGGGCATAACGTAATCTCGGTGAGACCGATTACACAAACTCGGTGAGACCGATTTTGGTAATTAGCTAACCAGAGAGTTGGTCAGGCAAACTCGGTGGGACCAATTACTCAAACTTGGTGGGACCAATTTTGGTAATAAGTTAACCAGAGAGTTTGAATTGTAATCTCGGTAGTATCGATTGCTCAAACTCGGTGAGACCGATTTTGGTAATGGACATACATAGAGAGATTACAATCCCATCTCGGTGAGACCGAGATCCCAATCAGTGAGACCGATTTGTCTAGGGTTTGTGGAAGTGGCTAAGACATCTGAACTCGGTGGCGCCGGATAGAAAGAATCGGTGGGGCTGAGTTTGACTTTATGTTTAGGTCATATGTGTGGAAGTGGGAAAGTAGTTGAGGGTTTTGGAGCATATCACTAAGCACTGTGGAGCAAGAAACTCATTAAGCAACACCTCATCCCTTCTTGATAGTATTGGCTTTTCCTATAGACTCAATGTGATCTTGGATCACTAAAATATAAAATGAAGAGTCTTGAGCTTGAAGCTTGAGCCAATACTTTGTCCTTAGCATCTTGAAGGAGTTCCCACATCCTTTAGTCCATGCCACTCCATTGTTGAACTTATCTGAAACATACTAGATAAAAGTGTTAGTCCAACAAGAGATATGTTGACATTAATTACCAAAACCACCTAGGGAGCACTTGTGCTTTCAATCTCCCCCTTTTTGGTAATTGATGACAACATATATCAAAGCTATAGATAAAGATATAAAGAATATTAAGTAAAGCATTGGAAAGACATGTAACAAGCATAGGCTCCCCCTACATGTATGCAATCATGTGAATATGGAATATAGAAGCATGTGAGAGCATAACCATGATAGAGCAGGCAATGTGTTACATGTATCTTGGCCATATGCATCAGAGCAAAGAATATTAAAGAAAATACCTTCATGCCCATGAGTCCTTCTTGCAAACAGTATGTACATCAGCAAGAATTCCTCATACACATGATTGTGATGCATATACTTACCTTGTAGTCTTGAGTTGGCTTAGGATGGAATGGACCTGCGTAAACAAGGTTAGATAACGCAGGTACATCTACTAGCCAGAGCAAACAGAAGAAACCACAAGAATACCAAGACTGGGATGACATGTAGAGAGTGAGTACTAAGTACCACATTGGATTAGACATGTCCCCAAGAGTAAAGATATGCAATGAATTTAAATGATTTCTTTCCCTTAGATGTCTTGCTCCCCCTGAATCTAGCATGGGATACTGGGAGAAGATAGGGAACATAAAATCAGAGCTGAAGGATATAATTGAACAGAGCTAATGCAAATAAGCACATATGAACATGTATTTCCCCTCAAGAAGACATGTGGCATCTCTCCTCTTGAACACCAAGCATCTGGGATCCTTGAGAAATACTTTCTACTTGAGTATTCTCTCCCCCTGGAGATCTCTTTCTCCCCCTATGGAAGTAATACTTTATCCCTTTTGGAAGTGATAAGCTTTGATGTGATCTATCTCCCCCTTTGACATCAATTTCCAAGAACGGTTTGATCCTTGAGTCACAGCACAACGCATTTATATAAATGTGATGCTTGTAGAGGACAAGATTCATTGAGTGGAGCTGGATCAGAAGAAACACCGAATAAGTGGCAAACTATTTTCCTTGTTGTGAAATCGGTGGCACCGAGTGGTATGCTTCGGTTGTACCGAAAGGATTCGGTTGGACCGAAAACAACAAATCGGTGAAACTGAGTTCATCGCAGAGAAAACACTTGTCACCTCAGCTCACTAGACTAGTAAGATCTCACAAAGATTTGCAAGGAATTTACTGAATGATATGCAATGAATTGGATGCAGAAAATGCAGAGCAAACAGAAAGATATCTGGATGAAGTTTTTTTTTGAAAAAGGGGAAACAAATATGCATGAGACAAATGCAAAAGCACAGAAAAGAACACAAGAGAACTTCATCTAGAGATGGTCGGCGACAAAGTCACCTATGTTAGAGTATATTGACTTAGGAGTCAAGTGAGATCACTTGATCATAGGTCATACTCATCATTTAAGCTCAAAATGGGGTTTCCATTTTTTGTTTGAGCATCTTGATGTATTCACATCTTGTCGAGTTGCTTTAGCTCATGACTTGGAGTAAAGCTTCTCTAAGATGGAATAACATACCTTGGTTGGTGGTGTTGTCCATGTAGTTGAACTTGTGTGGGTTGCTCAAGGTTGATGTAGCTCATGAAGAGTTGGGAGCACCACTTGGAATTTGAGTCCGTCTACCTATATGGGTTAGTTCTTGCAAGTAAGAGCACTTGTGTATCCAAAAATGACAATCATGAAGCTCAACATAGAATTTGTCAAAGGATATGTTTGAATGGTTCCGTGCTTCCTTGTCTTCAACCACCATAGTGTAGAAACTTGGTGATGTAGAGATTGCTCAAGATGTGAGTAGATTACAATCTCATGGAATTTGATTCAACCAAGTACCTACATGGGTTATATAACATGCAAGATGCAAATATATCCAAGACATAAGATCTTCATCATAAGAGAAATGTCAAGGATTAGTCATAAGCTCATGTCTTGCATGTGTCCAATGGAGTTTCTACTCCAAGTTTGAAGCATCTACGATGTTCAATTCTCCTCTCTACCTGCAAAACACTTTCTCATCAAGAGGTTTAGTGAATATATCCGCTAATTTCTTTTCGGTGCGAACATGCTTAAGATTAATGTCACCCTTGGCAACATGATCTCGAATGAAATGATGACGAACTTCAATATGCTTAGTTCGAGAATGTTGTACGGGATTATGACCAATTTTGATAGCACTTTCATAGTCACAAAGCAATGGAACATGTTTCACATATATCCCATAATCTTTAAGAGTTTGGGTCATCCAAAGTAATTGAGCACAACATGAACCAGCGGCAATGTACTCCGCTTCGGCGGTAGATAAGGATACCGAGTTTTGTTTCTTGGAAGACCAAGACACAAGAGATCTACCAAGAAATTGACAAGTACCCGAAGTGGACTTTCTATCAACCTTGTCACCGGCATAGTCCGAGTCAGAGTAGCCAACAAGATTGAAAGAGGCCCTCTTAGGATACCAAATGCCAAAATTTGGTATATGGATTAAGTATCTCACTATCCTTTTCACGGCCTTAAGATGACATTCTTTAGGAGCAGCTTGATATAATGCACACATGCACACACTTAGCATGATATCGAGACGTGAAGCACATAGATATAACAATGAACCAATCATAGAGAGATAAACCTTTTGATCAACCGGTTCACCATCTTTGGTCAAGTCAAGATGTCCACTAGTAGGCATGGGTGTAGTCATACCTTTGCATTCTTGCATATTGAACTTCTTGAATAGGTCCTTGGTGTAATTTGTTTGAGAGACAAAGTTACCTTCCTTAGTTTGCTTTATTTGCAAACCAAGAAAGAATTTGAGTTCACTCATCATAGACATCTCAAACTTCTCCGACATTAGTTTCCCAAACTTTTCACTGAAATGAGGGTTAGTTGAACCAAATATAATATCATCAACATAGATTTGGCACACAAATAGTTCTCCATTGACCCTTTTAGTAAAAAGAGTAGAATCTATTTTTCCAATTTCAAAGCCTTTTTCAATAAGGAACTTGGTAAAGCATTTATACCACGCTCTAGGAGCTTGTTTAAGACCATAAAGGGCTTTGTGAAGTTTGTAAACATGATTTGGTTTCTTAGGATTGACAAAGCCGGGAGGTTGCTTAACATAAACTTCCTCCTCTATTTCACCATTTATAAAAGCACTTTTAATGTCCGTTTGGTACAAGGTGATATCATGGTGATTAGCATCGGCAAGTAAGATGCGAATGGACTCAAGTCTAGCAACGGGAGCGTAAGTCTCACCATAGTCCATACCTTTGACTTGTGTGTAGCCTTGGGCGACGAGACGTGCTTTGTTGCGAACTACTTGTCCATCTTCATCTTGCTTGTTGCGAAACACCCATTTCGTACCGATGATGTTGTGGTTGTTGTTGGGCTTCTCAACCAATGTCCAAACTTGATTCCTCTCAAAGTTGTGTAGCTCTTCATGCATAGCATTTATCCAATCCTGATCTTCCAATGCTTCTTCGACCTTCATAGGTTCAATGCTAGAGATGAAAGAATAGTTTTCACAAAAGTTAGCTAAACGAGTTTTAGAGCGAGTGATTCTCCCGGTTTGAATATCATTGTAGATTTGCTCGATGGGATGGTCTTTAGCAATTCTTGCTCGAACTCGTGAAAGCTTTTGCTTGGTTCTTGGTTGAACTTCTTCTTCATCTTGTTCTTCTTCTTGGCCTTCTTCATTGTTGGCGTTGTCGTTCTCTTGTCGTGGTGGAGAAGGAGGTTGTTGACGTTCATCTTGATGCACTTCCTCGTTTTCTTCATCTTGGTGTGTTCCACTTGTGGATGCTTCCTTATCAACTCTTGGTTCACCTTGTCGTGAAGTAGAAGCTTCCACTTGGACGGACGAGGTAGTCTCCTTCACCTCCGTTGGACGAACCTTGCCAATAGACAAGTCTTGGATTGCTTCCGAAGGATCTTTGTCTCCTACATCAATTGCTAATTGCTCTACTTGTGACCCGTTAGATTCATCAAACTTCACATCTACCATCTCTTCAACCTTTTGGGTGAAATTGTTGTAGACACGGTAAGTGTGAGAGTTTGAGCCATACCTAGTAGGAAACCTTCATGAGACTTAGGAGCAAATTTAGAACGACGATGCTTATCAAGAATGTAGCACTTTGAGCCGAATACTCGAAAGTATCCAACTTGGGGTTTGTTACCGGTGATGAGCTCGTATGCCGTCTTGCCGAGTACCTTGTGAAGATACAAGCGTTTTGTTGCATGACAAGCTGTCTCAACCGCTTCTGCCCAAAAGTGCTTCGGTGTCTTGTACTCATCAAGCATCGTTCTCGCCATTTCGATGAGCGCCCGGTTCTTCCTCTCAACAACTCCATTTTGTTGAGGTGTGTACGTAGCCGAGAACTCGTGTGAAATCCCTTTTTCGTCAAGAAGGTGTCCACATTTGTGTTCTTGAACTCCATTCCGTTGTCACTGCGAACCTTCTTGATCTTCACTTCAAACTAATTTTGAGCCTTCCTGGCGAAGTTTTTGAAGATCTTTTGGACCTGTGATTTATCATCGAGAAAGAACACCCACGTAAATCTTGAAAAATCATCAACTATAACTAGACCAAAAGAATTTCCACCGAGACTCTTGTAAGCGTTGGGACCAAAGAGATCCATGTGAAGTAGCTCAAGTGGCCTCCTTGTGGTCATGATGTTTTTCATGGGATGCCTTCCTCCAACCTGTTTACCTGCTTGACAAGCACTTCAAAGTCTATCCTTATCAAATATGACATCGTTAACACCAAGGATATGATTCCCTTTAATAAGCTTGTCAAGGTTTCTCATGCCAACGTGACCTAGTCTTCTATGCCATAACCAACCTTTTGAGGATTTAGCAATGAAGCAAGTTTTAGGTTGAGCCTTTTTAGAGAAATCAACAATGTAAAGATCACCTCTACGTATACCAGTAAAGACCATTTTATGATTGTCTCGATGAAACACTTGGCAATCTACTTCAGTAAATAGGAAATTGAAACCGAAATCAGCAAGTCTAGATACTGAAAGTAAGTTGTAGCCAAGAGATTCAACGAGCATAACATTCTGAATGGAGCTATCATGTGAGATGGCCACCTTACCGAGGCCAACCACCTTACCCTTTGAGTTGTCACCAAAAGTGACATACTTTCGAGGACTATCATTTTCAGCAAGCTCACGAAACATGTCTTTATGTCCGGTCATGTGATCGGTACATCCACTATCAAGAACCCATCCCTTTCCTCCTGACATATATCCCCGAAGATTTGCCATAAGACCAAAATGTCTCATTGCATCGTCAAGATCAAAGTCACTATCATCATCCTCATCATAGTATCCATGTTCAACATCGTCATGTGGTGGATCAAGTCCTAGAGAGGGTAATTCGTTAGAGTGAGTTTGACAATGATCTTGCTTATGAATTCTTACAGCTTCGGAAATAATATCACCAATAATTCCAACATCTCCTTTGGCGCGCATAAGGTTTGTAAGTTCAAATAGACGATCCCCAAACATAGGATCACTAGTATTCATCTTACTCAAGGCAATAGACTTATGGAGAATTTCATCTAGATTTTTCAAGGAATAATTTGGAAAGCGTTCCTCAAGAAATTTCCATATAGTGTAGGCACACTCAAGAGTAGGCAAGTTTCTAATTAAGTTTCTAGGCAAGCCTCTAGTGATAAGATTAACAGTTCTAAGATTCCTAATCATGTCAATTGACTCATCAAGAGTAGGATGCATAGGATCAACATGAGGTTCACAAGGGCTAGCAATGTACTTGTTCAAATGATATTGATTGAAAATTACAAGCATCTCATTTTTCCACTCATGAAAATACTATCCATCAAGTATAGGCACTCTATGTCTAAGACTCCCCAAAGTAGACTCATCCATCTTCCTCCAATGGTGATTAAACCAAGGCAATGGAGACCAAAGCTCTGATACCACTTGTAGGACCTTGAGAAGAGGTGTCTAGAGGGGGGGTGATTAGACACTAAGTATCAAAGTTGCAGTTTTTAACTTCTTTAAGTTTAAGTGGAGTTTAGGCACAAGTTTAACATTCACAATACATAACAAGCAAGCATGCAAAGAGTATATGAGCAACGGAAAGTGAAGCATGCAACTTGCAAGAATGTAAAGGGAAGGGTTTTGGAGCATTCAAACACAATTGGAGACACGAATGTTTTTGTCGTGGTTCCGATAGGTGGTTCTATCGTACATCCACGTTGATGGAGACTTCAACCCACGAAGGGTAATGTTTGCACGAGTCCACGGAGGGCTCCACCCATGAAGGGTCCACGAAGAAGCAACCTTGTCTATCCCACCATGGCCATTGCCCACGAAGGACTTGCCTCACTAGCGGTAGATCTTCACGAAGTAGGCGATCTCCTTGTCCTTACAAACTCCTTGGTTCAACTCCACAATCTTATCGGAGGCTCCCAAGTGACACCTAGCCAATATAGGAGACACCACTCTCCAAGAAGTAACAAATGGTGTGTTGGTGATGAACTCCTTGCTCTTGTGCTTCAAATGATAGTCTCCCCAACACTCAACTCTCTCTCATAGGATTTGGATACGGTGGAAAGAAGATTTGAGTGGAAAGCAACTTGGGGAAGGCTAGAGATCAAGTTTTATATGGTAGGAATGGAATATCTTGGCCTCAACACATGAGTAGGTGGTTCTCTCTCAGAACTGGTAAGTTGGAAGTGTAGGTTTGTTCTGATGGCTCTTTCTTCGAATGAAGAGGAGGTGGAGGGGTATATATAGCCTCCACACAAAATCTAACCGTTACACACAATTTACCAAACTCGGTGGGACTGAATCAACAAACTCGGTCGGACCGATTTAGCAAATCTAGTGACTGTTAGGATTTTCGGTGGGACCGACATGCAACTCGGTAGGACCGATATGGTTAGGGTTAGGGCATAACATAATCTCGGTGAGACCGATTACACAAACTCGGTGAGACCAATTTTGGTAATTAGCTAACCAGAGAGTTGGTCAGGCAAACTCGGTGGGACCGATTACTCAAACTCGGTGGGACCAATTTTGGTAATAAGTTAACCAGAGAGTCTGCATTGTAATCTCGGTAGTACCGATTTCTCAAACTCGGTGAGACCGATTTTGGTAATGGACATACACAGAGAGATTACAATCCCATCTCGGTGAGACCGAGATCCCTATCGATGAGACCGATTTGTCTAGGGTTTGTGGCAGTGGCTAAGACATCTGAACTCGGTGGCGCCGGATAGAAAGAATCGGTGGGGCCGAGTTTGAATTTATGTTTAGGTCATATGTGTGGAAGCGGGAAAGTAGTTGAGGGTTTTGGAGCATATCACTAAGCACTGTGGAGCAAGAAACTCATTAAGCAACACCTCATCCCTTCTTGATAGTATTGGCTTTTCCTATAGACTCAATGTGATCTTGGATCACTAAAATATAAAATGAAGAGTCTTGAGCTTGAAGCTTGAGCCAATCCTTTGTCCTTAGCATCTTGAAGGAGTTCCCACATCCTTTAGTCCATGCCACTCCATTGTTGAACTTATCTGAAACATACTAGATAAATGTGTTAGTCCAACAAGAGATATGTTGACATTAATTACCAAAACCACCTAGGGAGCACTTGTGCTTTCAGGGGGCACCCCCCACCCTCGTGACCGCCTCTGTTACTTCTTGGAGTAGGGTCCAAGTCTCCTGGATCACGTTCGGTGAGAAAATCACATTTCCAAAGGTTTCATTCTGTTTGGACTCCGTTTGATATTCCGTTTCTTCGAAACACTGAAATAGGCAAAAATCAGCAATTCTGGGCTGGGCCTCCGGTTAATAGGTTAGTCCCAAAAATAATATAAAAGTGGAAAATAAAGCCCAATATAGTCCACAACAGTAGATAAAGTAGCATGGAGCAATCAAAAATTATAGATACGTTGGAGACGTATCAGGCATCCCCAAGCTTAATTCCTGCTCGTCCTCGAGTAGGTAAATGATAAAAAAGAATTTTTGATGCGGAGTGATACTTTGGCATAATTTCCATGTAAATCTTCTTAATTGTGGTATGAATATTCAGATCCGGAAGATTCAAGACAAAAGTTCATATTGACACAGAAATAATAATACTTCAAGCATACTAATCAAAGCAATCATGTCTTCTCAAAATAGCATGGCAAAAGAAAGTTCATCCCTACAAAATCATATAGTTAGGCTATGCTTCATTTTCATCACACAAAGATGTTCCCAACTTCTATACCCCCGATCACAAGCCAAGCAATTGTTTCATACTTAAATAATCTCAAACTTTTTCAACCTTCACGCAATACATGAGCGTGAGCCATGGATATAGCACTATGGGTGGAATAGAATATGATGATGGGGATTGTGTGGAGAAGACAAAAAGGAGAAAGTCTCACATTGACGAGGATAATCAACGGGCTATGGAGATGCCCATTAATTGATGTCAACATGAGGAGTAGGGATTGCCATGCAACGGATGCACTAGAGCTATGAATGCTCAACAAAAAAACTAGTGGGTGTGCATCCAACTCGCTTGCTCATGAAGACCTAGGGCATTTGAGGAAGCCCATCGTAGGAATATACAAGCCAAGTTCTATAATGAAAAATTCCCACTGGTATAAAACGATAACTTATGAGACTCACTACATGAAGAACAAGGTGCTACTTTGAAGCACAATATATGAGACTCACTATATGAAGAACAAGGTTCTACTTTGAAGCATAAGTGTGGAAAAAGAGATAGTAGCATTGCCCTTTTTCTTGGGCCTTTTTTTGGGCTTTCTTCTGTTTTTCTTTTTTTTCTTTTTTTGGGCAATGCTCTAAAAATGACGATCATCACACTTCTATTGATTACAACTTTGAATTACAACTCGAAACTAGAACAAGATATGACTCTATATGAATGCCTCCGGCGGTGTACCGGGATCGTGCAATGAATCAAGAGTGACATCTATAAAAAGTAATGCATGGTGGCTTTGCCACAAATACGATGTCAACTACATGATCATGCAATGGCAATATGACAAAACTAATGTATGTCATGATGATGATGAACGGAACGGTGGAAAGTTGCATGGCAATATATCTTGGAATGGCTATGGAAATGCCATAATAGGTAGGTATGGTGGTTGTTTTGAGGAAGATATAAGGAGGTTTATGTGTGATAGAGTGTATCATATCACAGGGTTTGGATGCACCGGCGAAGTTCGCACCAACTCTCAAGGTGAGAAAGGGCAATGCACGGTACCGAAGAGGCTAGCAAAGGCGGAAAGGTGAGAGTGCGTATAATCCATGGACTCAACATTAGTCAAAAGAACTCATATACTTATTGCAAAAGTATAGAAGTCATCAAAAATCAATTACTACGTGCATGCTCCTAGGAGGATAGATTGGTAGGAAAATACCATCGCTCGTCCCTGACCCCCACTCATAAGGATGCACAAGCCAGGTACACTTCATGTTTAAAATTTGTTACACAACTTTAACCATACGTGCATGCTACGGGACTTGCAAACTTCAACACAAGCATTTCTCAAATTCACAACTACTCAACTAGCATGACTTTGATATTATCACCTCCATATCTCAAAACAATTATCAAGCATCAAACTTATCTTAGTATTCAACGCACTCAAAAGAAAGTTTCACATATCTTGAATACCAAGTATATTAATATTAAGCAAATTACCATGCTATTAACGACTCTCAAAATAATCTAAGTGAAGCATGAGAGATCAATAGTTTCTTTAAAACAAATCCACCACCGTGCTCTAAAAGATCTAAATGAAGCACTAGAGCAAAAATTATCACGCTCAAAAGATAGAAGTGAAGCACTATGAGCAAAACAATCAAGCTCAAAAGATATAAGTGAAGCACATAGAGTATTCTAGCAAATTCCAATTTGTGTATGGCTCTCTCAAAAGGTGTGTACAGCAAGGGAGATTGTGGTAAACTAACAAGCAAAGACGCAAATAATACAAGACGCTCCAAGCAAAACACATATCATGTGGTGAATAAAAATATAGCTCCAAGTAAATTACCGATGGAAGTAGACGAAAGAGGGGATGCCTTACGGGGCATCCCCAAGCTTTGGCTTTTTGGTGTCCTTGGATTATCTTGGGGGTGCCATGGGCATCCCCAAGCTTAGGCTCTTTCCACTCCTTGTTCCATAATCCATCAAAAGAATTCACCCAAAACTTGAAAACTTCACAACACAAAACTCAATAGAAATCTCGTGAGCTCCGTTAGAGAAAGAAAACAAAAGACTACTTTAAGGTACTGTAATGAACTCATTCTTTATTTATATTGGTTTTAAACCTACTGTATTCCAACCTCTCTATGGATTATAAACTATTTTACTAGCCATAGATTCATCAAAATAAGCAAACAACACACGCACAACAGAATCTGTCAAAAACAGAACAGTCTGTAGCAATTTGTAACTAACGCAAACTTCTGGAACTCTAAAAATCCTACCAAAATAGGAAGTCCTGGAAAATTTGTCTATTGAACATAAGCAAAACGAATCAACGCAAAAGCACGTTCCTGTGATTTAACAAAATTATATTCGTGCGTGCAAAGTTTCTGTTTTTCAGCAGAATCAAATCAACTATCATCGTAGGTTATCCTATAGGTTCTACTTGGTACAAACACTAATTAAAAGATAAAACCACATCTAAAAAGGGGCTAGATGGATTATTTATTCCTAAACAGAAACAAAGACAAAAAAACAAAAGTTGGGTTGCCTCCCAACAAGTGCTATCGTATAACGCCCCTAGCTAGGCATAAAAGCAAGGATAGATCTAGGTATTGCCATCTTTGGTAGGCAATCCATAAGTGGCTCTCATGATAGATTCGTATGGTAATTTTATTTTTTTTCTAGGGAAGTGTTCCATGCCCTTCTTTAAGGGAAATTGGAATCTAATATTCCCTTCCTTCATATCAATAATTGCACCAATCGTTCTAAGGAAAGGTCTACCAAGAATAATAGGACATGAAGGATTGCAATCTATATCAAGAATGATAAAATCTACGGGCACATAATTCCTATTTGCAACAATAAGAACATAATTAATTCTTCTCATAGGCTTTTTAATAGTGGAATCCGCAAGATGCAAGTTTAGAGAGCAATCATCAAAGTCACGGAAATCTAGCAAATCACACAAAGTTTTGGGAATAGTAGAGACACTAGCACCCAAATCACACAAAGCATGAAACTCATAATCTTTAATTTTAATTTTAATAGTAGGTTCCCACCCATCATAGAGTTTTCTAGGAATAGAAACTTTCAACTCAAGTTTTTCTTCATAAGATTGCATCAAGGCATAAACAATGTGTTCGGTAAAGGCCTTATTTTGACTATAAGCATGAGGAGAATCTAGCACAGATTGCAACAAGGAAATACAATCAATTAAAGAGCAATTTTCATAATTAAATTCCTTGAGATCCAAAATAGTGGGTTTAGCAACATCTAGATTTTTATTTCTTTCAATCCCACTTTTATCAATTTCATCATCAAGATCTAGAAACTCCGAATTCTTAGAACGCCTTCTAGGTAAAGGAAGATCATATTCAGTTTCATCAAGATTCATATTGAAAAACAAAGATTTAATGGGGGACACATCAATAACTTTTAGATCTTCATCTTGATTTTCATAGGAATTGGAAGAACACGCTTTAATAAAGGCATCTTTGGAAGCACGCATCCTAGCGGTTCTTTCTTTGCACTCATCAATGGAAATGTCGGGGAAACTGATCCATGAACACCTATGGGGCCGGCGGACCGGGCCCCTTTCGGTTTGGCGGGGGGCGGAGGTCGCATGAAGAGCAGATCGAGGCGAGGCACACGAGCAATTTACCCAGCTTCGGAGCTCTCCGGAGAGATAACACTCCTACTGCTGCTTGTCTGGTTGTATTATCTGGTGTTCTTGCTCTCGAGCGAGAGAGTGTGATGTTTTCTGGGCTACGAATGAATCGAAGCAAACTGTCCGAACCCCCTCTACGTTGCGCATGGGCCTCCTTTTATACGCTAAAGGGGTCACCGACAGGTGGCAAC
>NC_057801.1:286844385-286854791 GCF_018294505.1 Triticum aestivum
CAGGTGGCAATGCAGAGGAGGTTCGGACAGTTTGCTTCGATTCATTCGTAGCCCAGAAAACATCACACTCTCTCGCTCGAGAGCAAGAACACCAGATAATACAACCAGACAAGCAGCAGTAGGAGTGTTATCTCTCCGGAGAGCTCCGAAGCTAGGTAAACTACTCGTGTGCCTCGCCTAGATCTGCTCTTCATGCGACCTCCGCCCCCCGCCGAACCGAAAGGGGCCCGGTCCGCCGGCCCCATAGGTGTTCGTGGATCAGTTTCCCCGACATCTTTCGCGCGCCAGGTAGGGGGTGTTGAGATTGTGTGAACCAGATCCGGCGTTCACATGAGCTAGATCTTTATTCCCTTCATCAACATGCCACCGAAGAAGAAGACTTTGGCGGTAGCCGCTCCATCCACGTCACTTCCGCCACCGTTGGAGCAAACGAGTGGTGGGATGGACGCCGGCGGAAGAAAGGACGTCGACGAGGAAGCTCATGATGCCGCCAGGTCGAAGAACAATGCTGCACAAACCTCGGCGACTGTACATGTTCCACGCCACTCTCAGGAGGCGCAAGATCAACAGCGTCATGGCACTAGTAGTGCCATACGCATGATAGCCCAAGACCAAGCTGGTGGATCTCGGGGCGCTCAAGACCAGCATGCACGCCAGCGTGCTGGCACGAGCGGAGCACGGTCGCCTGGACGGGATACTGCTCCTTCTAACATAGTTAGAAGTTCGAGCACGTCCCCCTCCTCGCGCCGTCCGCCACTGCCACCCACCACTCCAGCAGAAGCTTTGGCGCGAGCTCAACTTCTCCTAGATTACCCTCCGACGTCGGACAAGATCGATGAATGGAGGGCCACCATTCAGAGTCTCATCGGCTACGCCAACGGCGACACTCCACGGCGGCCGAGCGCGTTGCCGCCGCGGCAGGACCGCCGGACGCGAGCAGGTGGCGACGAAACGGGCGGAGGTGCAACTACCATGCAATCACCGCCCCGAAGGCCAAGATCGCCTACTCGCCGGATCCACCTCGACAGCGACTCCACTACATCGTCGGATCCACGAGCTCGTCGCGATCAGCGCCAAGTTCTTCATGATCGACAACAAGAAGACGCTCGAACCCGCATCGAGCGCCAAAGAGAAGCGCGACATCAATCCGACAAGCGCGCTGGGCCCTCTGTTGACATGCATGCGCCAGGGGAACCAGACGATCTGCCGTACGCGGTAGGTTGTCCTGCGTTCACTCGTGAGGTGTGGCAAGTCCAGTGGCCCAGTATAAAGAACTTCAAGCCAGACGTACCAGAGAAGTACAACGGCAAGACGCATCCGTCAGAGTTCCTCAGCATCTACACCATTGCGGTGCAAGCTGCCGGGGGACGAGATGACAAGATCCTTGCCAACTACTTCCCGCTGGTGCTCAAGCCCAATGTCAGATCCTGGCTCATGCACTTGCCGGACAACTCCATATCCTCTTGGGCTGATCTGTTCCATCAGTTTGTCGGCGCCTTTACAGGCGGACACAAGCCTCATGGCCAGGAGAGTGATCTTCATCTGCTCGCCCAGAAGGAAGGAGAACCCCTGCGCAAGTACATTCAGAGATTCAGTAGTGTGCAGCACAACATCCCAGACGTCCACCCTGCCGCGGTGATCAGCGCATTCCATCAGAACGTGCGGAACCGCAGGATGCGGGAGGAAATGGCGATGTGCAAGATCAGGGACGTCAGTGAGTTATATGCACTGGCCGACAAGTGTGCGCGTGCTGAGGAAGGGAGGAGACTCCCCGGAGAAATATAGGAGTGGGAGGATCTGACAGCGAAGATGCTGCCCCGACAAGGAAAAACCGGCGGCGGAACAACAGAAGGAGGAAAGGCAAAGAAGTGCTAGTTGTTGAGCAGTCCGGCAACGGTGTTAGCGCCAAGGAAGCCAAAGCTGGTGACTCCGGCAAGGAGGTTGCCGCGGAGGTGGTGGTCACCGACAAGCAGGACGGCACCAACAAGCAGTATTGCAAGATTCACCGCACCAAGGGCCATGATCTTCAGAACTGTAAGAGGGTCGAGCAGCTTGTTGAGCAACAGAAAGCTGAATACGAGCGGCGCGACAAAGAGAAGGCCCAGGAAGGAGCTGGTGGATCTGGCAAGAAACGTCCCGGCTGAGGAGGACGCCGCGACAAGGCCAAGCAGCGGCAAGGAGATAGACCTCCCCGTGGCCGCGACAAGGATGAAGATGATAACGAAGATGAAGATATGGATGATGAGGAGACTGATGAGCAGGAGTTCCAGAAAGCCACAGAGGTCCCGTGCGTCGACGGTGGTGCTTCTCTGCATGCCTTGCACCGCCAGCTCAAGCAGTGGGTGCGGGAAGTTAATGCAGCAGAACCACCCGTCGAGTCACACAAGCCTCTGAAATGGTTCGGCGCGCCTATCATCTTTGATATTGAGGACCACCCGGATCGCATAACTGCGGTCGGGTGCTTGCCGATGTTGGTTTCACCAACAATCCGCAACCTCAAGGTCACTAAGATGCTAGTTGACGGCGGGGCCGGCTTGAACCTGATCTCCTCCGTGGTGCTCCAGAAACTCCAGATCCCTGACAGCGAGCTCGAAGAGACCGGCACATTTCAAGGAGTTAACCCGGGAAGGAGCAAGCCAAAGGGAAAGATCACGCTGCCGGTAACATTTGGCAGCGAGCTGAACTTCAGGACCGAGAGGGTCACGTTTGACATTGCCGACTTTCCATTGCCTTACAATGGAATCCTTGGCCGACCGGCACTCACCAAGTTCATGGCAGCCTCTCACTATGCGTACAACGTACTGAAAATGCCAGGCCCAATAAGTGTCATCTCTGTCCCTGGCGACAAGAAGGATGCTCTTATCTGTGCCGACAAGATCTACCGGGAAGCAGCAGCTGCAGCAGAACGCAGGACACTTGCCGCTGAAGCTCCCGGGGGGAAGAAGAAGACCAAGTCCGGCAAGAGCTCTGATGCCTACTCCGGCAAGCACACCTCTTCGGAGTGTTGCGCTACCGTCGAGGACGCACCATCGAGCTCCACCGGCAAGTGTAAGAAGGCAATGGCAGCTCCACCTGAGACCAAGAAGGTGTCCACCAAGGAGGATGGCACTGGTGGTACATTTACCATCAGCGCCACTCTTGACCCCAAATAGGAAAGCGCGCTCATTGCTTTCCTGCGGGCGAATGTCGACGTGTTTGCGTGGCAACCTTCTGATATCCCCGGTGTTCCCAGGAAAGTAATTGAGCACCACCTTGCCGTCTGTCCTCATGCGTGGCCCGTCAAGCAGAGAGTCAGGAAGCAGGCAGTAGAACGCCAAGAATTCATCGCAGAAGAAATCAAGAAGTTGGAAGCAGCATGCCTTGTCAGAGGAGTACTCCATCCCACGTGGTTGGCCAATCCTGTTGTTGTGCGCAAAGCTAACGGGAAATGGAGACTTTGTATTGACTTCACTGATGTTAATAAAGCTTGTCCCAAAGACCCTTTCCCTTGCCGCGTATTGACCAGATTGTTGACTCCACAGCCGGATGTGATTTGCTTTCATTTCTTGATGCATACTCAGGATACCATTAGATCTTCATGGCAGAAGAATATGAAGAGAAAACCGCATTTATCACCCCGTGTGGCACGTACTGCTTCGTACGGATGCCTTTCGGTTTGAAGAATGCTGGTCCAACATTCGCAAGGGTAGTCCACCATGCTTTTGAGCCGCAAATGCACAGAAGTGTGGAAGCTTACATGGATGACATAGTGGTCAAGAGCAAGAACAAGGCGTCCCTGATTCAAGATTTAGACGAAACATTTGCAAACCTACGCAAGATCAAACTCAAGCTTAACCCCGAGAAGTGCGTGTTTGGAGTCCCTTCCGGCAAGCTTCTCGGGTTCTTCGTGTCTCAGCGGGGAATTGAAGCCAATCCCGACAAGATCAAAGCCATTGAGCAGATCGATGCACCAAAGCGCGTCAAGGATGTACGAAGGCTTGCCGGTTGCGTGGCTGCTCTCAGCAGGTTTATCTCTAGATCTGCTGAGCGCGCCCTGCCATTTTTCAAAATTTTGAAAAAGGAAGGTCCAATGAAATGGACTCCGGAAGCGGAGGCTGCGCTGCAGGACTTGAAGAGATACCTGTCCTCCAATCCAACGCTTGTCGCACCTAAGCCGCAAGAGAAGTTGCTGTTGTATATAGCGGCAACCAATCAAGTGGTTAGTGTTGCGTTAGTGGCGGAGAGGGAGGCGGATGATGAGCCAGCAACCACGGCAGATCCATCCAGCGACAAGCAGGGGGCTTCGTCGACAAGCTCTGGTCCCAACAAACATGGGTTTGTGCAGGAACATGATAAGATGCCAAGGAGAATGGTGCAGCGCCCAGTTTACTTTGTCAGTTCTCTTCTGCAGGGGGCTAGATCAAGGTACTCTGGTGTGCAGAAGTTGCTTTTCGGCCTCCTCATGGCCTCGAGAAAGCTGCGCCATTACTTCCAAGCACATGAGATCACAGTCGTCACTCGCTTTCCGCTGAAGAGGATTGTCGAGTGGGCGCTGGAACTGTCAAGCTTTGGCCTCAAGTTTGAGAGCACCTCAACTATCCAAAGCAGAGCATTGGCAGAGTTCATAGCAGAGTGGACGCCAACCCCAGATGAAGAAATTCCAGAATCGAGCATCCCCGTCAAAGAGGCAAGCAAAGAGTGGCTGATGTACTTTGATGGTGCCTTCTTGCTGCAAGGCGCCGGTGCAGGCGTGCTGCTTGTCGCACCCACCGGAGAGCACCTCAAGTACGTAGTCCAGATGCACTTTCCCAAAGAGCAAGCAACCAACAATACTGCAGAGTATGAAGGATTGCTTGCCGGTCTCAGAATTGCAGCAGACCTTGGTATCAAGAAGCTCATTGTCAGGGGTGACTCACAGCTTGTCGTCTGACAAGTGAACAAGAACTACCAGAGTCCATTGATGGAAGCGTATGTTGATGAAGTGAGGAAGCTAGAAGAGCACTTTGACGGCCTACAAATGGAGCAAATCCCAAGAGCTCATAATGATATTGCTGATGGCCTGTCAAAGTGCGCCGCACTAAAGTTACCTGTGGAACCAGGGATCTTTGTGCTTAAGTTGAATCAACCATCCGTAACGCCCTCAACTGGACAAAGCAAGAAGAGGAAGTTGGTTTCCGGCGACTACTTTCCGGCAGAGCTCCCCAAAGCCGCCGCCAAGAAAGTCCCCAAGATCAACACCAAGGATGCTGAGGGGCAGTCTGCTCCGGCAAGCCTTATGGTTTGTTCCGTTGAAGCAGACGCTCCCGACAAGTTTTGCTCGGGCAAGCTTGCCGGGGAACATCAAGCTCCGGCAGGACCACAAGTCCTTGCCGTGGAAGCGGATGTTCCCACAGCAGAAGATGTGCCTTTAGTCCTTGTTGTCGAGCCACAAGCTCCAGCATGGGCACAGCAGATTGTCCACTTCCTTCAGACAGGAGAACTTCCCGAAGAACAAGAAGAAGCGGAAAGAGTAGCCCGGCAGTCAAGTATGTACCAGTTTTTCGATAGCTTACTGTACAGAAGAAGACTCAACGGCGTGAAATTGAAGTGTATTCGCCGGGAAGATGGACAAAAGCTGTTGGCGAAGATACATGGAGGCATATGTGGCCACCACATTGGCGCAAGAGCACTTGCCGGCAAAGCTTTCCGGCAAGGTTTCTTTTGGCCGACACCCCTCCAGGATGCAACTGCACAAGTAACCAAGTGTGAAGCGTGCCAGTTCCACTCCAAACAGATACACCAGCCAGCTCAAGCTCTCCAGACAATCCCTTTATCCTGGCCATTTTCGGTCCGGGGGCTCGATATCCTCGGCCCTTTCCCCCGAGCTGTCGGGGGCTTTGAGTACTTGTACATCGCAATAGACAAGTTCACAAAGTGGCCGGAAGTGCAGCCAGTGAGGAAGGTGACAGCACAGTCATCAGTCAAGTTCTTCAGGTCAATTGTTTGCCGTTTCGGGGTCCCTAACAGGATCATCACCGACAACGGCACACAATTCACAAGCCGCACCTTCATGCAGTACGTCCAAGACCTTGGCGCCAAGGTCTGCTTCGCTTCTGTTGCTCATCCAAGAAGCAATGGTCAAGCAGAGAGGGCAAATGCTGAAGTGCTGCGCGGGCTCAAGACCAGAACTTTCGACAGGCTGCACAGGTGCGGAAGGAACTGGATCGAGGAGCTGCCGGTGGTTCTTTGGTCGATCAGAACGACGCGATTGTGGTATGGGCCAGGTGTCGTTCAAGCAAAGACTTGCCTTACCGGGAAGCAAATGACAGAAAAGCTAAGTTGCCAAAGTTTGAGCAATCACTTTTTAAAATTTTTGAGTTATCTTCCTCGAACGACCCTGCTTTGTATGGAAAACCTGTGCGCGGAGGAACCAACTCGTGGCTAGTTGTGCCCTTACTTTGTTTCGAGTCCGCTCAACAACTTAAGCGTGCTGCATCTAGTCGCAACAAGGTTTCTTGTCGGAAGCAGCGCCGCCAGCAGGCTGCTGAAGTTCCGCACTCAGCGCTCGCGGCTCGGGCGCCTGCGCCGACAAGTTCCCTAGAAGCGTAGGGTAATAACATACAAAGGAAGGAATCTAGTAAAGGAAATAACATAGCAATTGATATACAGAAATAAAGTTATATTACAAAGATAACTTGTCGCAGCTCTAACAGACTGTTTTCATAACATGATCAGCAGCGACAAGGGAAAAGAAGGAATGGGCGGCCTAATCTACGCGTCCGCCCTCGACTCTCTTGATCTCGCTCACCTTGTCCACAATGGGTGCGACAAGGGACTTGAGTGCATCCGGATCGGCGTCAGGCGGCAAGGACCTGAGGACGTTGGTGAAGCTGAGGCCTGGGTTGCGGAAGGCCACCTTCATCAGCACCTTCTGGAGAACCCCGGCGCAGATTTTGCGCGACTCATCGGCCAACTGCTTCGGGATCCTCTCCCGGAGCTGCTGGAGTGCCGCGCCACGCCCTTGAAGAACATGCTGAGCTTGGCGCTGGGTTGAAGACTCTCGTCGGAAGGATACCCAAAGTCCTCCATCCCCAGCTGCGCCAGCTCCTCATTGATGACTGCGGCAGTGTTCACCAGACCCTCGGTCCAGTGCTCCACTGTGTCTCTGAACGAGTTCTGGGTAACTGCAATGCTCTCCAGCAGCGCCGCGCCAGCCTTGACCTTCTCCGACAAGGTCTTATCCCGCTCCTTGGCGGCCTCCAGCATCTGCGTCAGCGTGGCCAGCTTCAGCTCCAGGTCTGCTTTGGAATCCTTCGCGGCGCTGAGCTCCTTGCCCCTCTCAGCGAGAAGGCCTTGCAGCTCACCGTGGGCGGCAGCATCCTTCTCACACTCACGCTTGAGCGCGGCAAGCTCCTCGCCGCTCTTCCCAATATCGGCCTCCAGCTGCGCCACCTTCTCCTCTAGCTCTTTCTTGGCAGCCTTTGCAGTTGCCGCGGCGTCCTTTGCCTCCTTGAGCGCCCCGCCAAGTGCTCGCTCACGCTCGGCGAGCTCTTCCTCGTAGATGTCGAGGTTGGCCTTCCGCTACACTAGTTCACCTTCCCGCGCGGACTGCTTCTCGGCAGCCAGCCTTTGTTCCTCCTCAGCCTTGGCCCTCTCGAGAAGAAAGGCCGTGCGCTCCTCGTCGACTCGCTCCCGCTCCTGCGCCAGGGACCGGAGAGCTTCTTGATTTTGGCCCGGAGCTCCTCCGCGCGCTTTTCCATGTCAACTCCCGCCTTCGCGACAAGCGCTTCCCGGGAAGCCAGCTTGGCTTGCCGGGTGCGGTAGAGTGACAGCAGCTTCCGCAGCAGCTGCTCCTCCTCAGGCTCGCCACTGCTGCTACCGGGCGCGTCAACCAATGACAGTCCAGCAGAGGCGAGCACCTCCCGGTCAAAAGTCTCCCCCTCGACCGGCGCCCTGGGGCTCGACGCCCAGGGTAGCTTGATGAAGATATTGTCACCGGCCTTCAAGTAGGCGCCGGGCTGGGGCTCCTCGGAGCCCGGCTCCGCAGAAGCAGCAGAGGGTTCGGCGGTCGGCGCAGCTCCCGGCGCTCCTGCGGCCTCAGGGTCGTCAGTGCGATCGCCCGACCCCTCGCCGGCTTCCGCAGCAGTAGCCCCGGCGGCCTCCTCGCCGGTGGTCTCATCAGCACCGGTACCTTCCTCGCCGGCGCCCTCTGTCTCCATTGTCTCAGCCGTAGACAGGTCTGAAGAACGAAGAAGGGAGGAAAATCAATCAAAAATCCAAGAAAGGAAAAACGGATGAAGCAGAACCCAAGGGAAAGTTTCTGGGCAAGTGGATTACCTGCGCCAAGATCTTCAGTTGCGGCCTCGGTCGCCGCAGGATCAGCAGTGCCGTCCCTTGCCGGAGAGCCCCCCCTTGCCGGAGAGCGCTCCCTTGCCGGGGACTCCTCCCTTGGCGGCGCAGTCGAAGCAGGTGGCACTTCGGGACCGGCCTCTGGGCGCTCCTGATGAGGCTGCTCTGCTCCTGCACAAGTCAACAAGCAAGATATCAACAAAGGAAAAAAGCACTCAAGCGCGCCCGGCAGCAGAAGGCTAAACTATGAACTTGCGCTGGGGGCTGCTCTGAGGGGTAATTGCCGGGTCCATCAAGGTGGTCTCGGGCCCACCTCCTACTGACACGATGGGGTCATCCTCGATGACGATCACCGCGGCCTTGGCCCTCTTCGCCGCTCTCTGGGCTAGTGTTCTGAAAAGAAAGGAGTCCAGATTAGAGCAAGTCAGATACAAGATATAAACAGCAAGATTGAAGGATTATAAGAGCACCAAAGAAACTCACTCTTCTTCCTCCTCGTCGGAGCTGACCGCGGAAAGATCGAAGTCCGGCCCTCCTCCGGTGCGGCGAGGTGGAGGAGTAGGATCCCTTGCCCGCTTGGCGGGGGCAGTGGCAGTGGCCTGGGAAGATCCTGCTCCAGTTGCCGTTGTTGCGTGAGGCGCTCCCGCGGCAACATTGCTTGCCGCGGTAGAGCGCGTCGCGCGGCTCGGTGGCTGTGGAGCCGGCTGCCGCCCCGCTGCGTCCCCGGCCCTGCGAAGGCGCCTCCTTGGCGGGGCTGGGGGCTCCTCCTGCGGCAAGTTCTTTGAAGGCTCAGCCTCCTCCTCGCCGGCCTCGCTCGGCTCGGCTTCGGAACCGGCAGGCTCCTCCTCGCCCATGAACTCCGCGCGCTCGGCAAGGTTTGCCGCCTCCGCAGCCTCCACCTCCTCCACAGTGAACCCAAATGCGCCCGCAGCAGCTGCGGCCGCAGCCTCTTCCGCCCTAGTGGCGATGAGCTGCAGCTCCTCGTCGGTGGTGTCACGGGTGAGGCTCTTCTGCTCGTCAGCGCAGACCGGCACTTCGTCCAAGGTGTCGAAGAACGCTCGCACAACGTCATCCGCAGGCTCTTGCCAAGTTGGGACGATTCCGTGTGAATCGCACAACGGCATCATGGCGCGGATCCGGTCAAGCGAAGTGTTATTGCACAAAGGAACTACGCCCCTCGGCAGTGTGAATGGGTGCTGGGGGTCGCGTTTGAATAATTCCAAGAGCATTGCGTCCAACTCCAAGACGGTGAAGTTGTAGTTGAGGCCCGGCCGCAGCCTCATGATGTCCGCCGAATTCTTGAATTCCCAGGCGAGCCTCCCCCTCTCCTGCAGGGGGCAATGCGGCGGCGGAGGAAATCTGCCCCGACAGCACCTACGGTGAGCCCGGCAAGCCTGAGGCGAAGAATCCTAGTGATGGCGATCTTCAGCCTCTCGTCTTCCGGGGCCACGTTGCTCCAGTCATTGCCGCGCACTATTGGAGTTTGGCGCACGGCGGTGAAGGGCTGCGGATTCTCCTCAACGATCCAGCACCACTCCGCTCTCCACTCCTCCCACTTGCTGCGGAGCTCACCCTCCAAGTACGCCTCTTTCTTGCCGACTCTCGAGACCCAGGCAATCCCTCCGGCAAGCGGCTCTCCTCTCTCTACCCGAGGTATGAAGAAGTGGCGAAAAAGGGCAACACTAGGGTGGACTCCGACAAAGTTTTCGCACAAGTGTGCAAAAACTGCCATGGTCAGGACATCATTGGGGGTGAAGTCAAGGAGGCGGAAGCCATATGTGTTCATAATGTCACAAAAGAACTCCGAGAAGGGCGGGCAGAGCCCGCAATAGAAGAATAGAGGGAAGAACGGGTACCCGTTTGGAGCCAACTCCGAGGCAGCGGCTGGGAGTACCCTCGTGCACGGATGCGCACACGTCTCCGTCGCCCAAAAGAGGTAGAAGTACTCCCTCAGCTCCTGCACGCCGAGCTGGGGGGTGAAGATCGCCCGCTCCTTCCGCAGCGCCGCGAGCCGCTGCGCCTCGGCCGACTTCACGCCCTTTCCCTTGTCGGCTTTCGAGGCCATGGTGGAGGTGGTGGGGAAGGTCGATGGCGTGGTG
>NC_057801.1:286855154-286859858 GCF_018294505.1 Triticum aestivum
GGCGGAGCGCTGCTCTCTCGGCTACGAGAAGAAGGGGGGAGCGGCGGAGTTTGTGAAGAAGGAGTAGCAGCAACCAGCGAGGGGGAACGAACTGCCTCTGTTTCCTCTGCTTATAAAGAGGGACGGGGCGGACGTTTCATCCTTCAAAATAAACAACCACCCACGATCTCTCCCACGATGCCGCATTCAACGCGTGCCATTATGGGAGAGCGTGGTGGATACAGAGCAAGATTTGGCGTGGCCCAGCCCGCGTGTGCCCGTGCCCTGTCTTGGGCCTGGCCCAACAGCGCTCGGCACCGTGTCTGGCCCAGGCCCGGGGGCTCCTGTCGGTGTACTAGAATAGGGGTACCCTAGTACCCCGAACTTGTGCACGGGCAGTTGCAGCACCCCGCGGCAAAGGCTTGCCGGGCGAATGCCAAGATCCCCCAAGGTTCCCTTGGAGCCATCCAAGAACAAAGTATTTAAGCTAAGGAGATAAGACCCCGGCAAGAGGAGCTTGCCAGGAAGGCCAACCAAGGCGCTCCAAGGAACTTGCCGCGACGCGCCACGCGCTCCGGCAAGGCAACAAGGCCCCGGCAAGAGGAGCTTGCCGGGAAGACTAAATAAGGTACCCCGAGGCCCGGTGAGCGACGAGCTTCTGGACCCGGCGAGATAACAACAGCGGCAAGGCGCTTGCCGCGGCAGGCGGCCACTCTGCGCCCATGCTCCAGCGCATCCACCAACGTGTTGCTCTGGGGGCCTCTCCGGGCGCGCGTGGCGGGAGGCTGTGCAGCCAGCGGTGCGCAATGGCATGCGAAGCTGACAAGATCACCATCGTGGCGAACGGTGGCGCCCCTAACGGTCCTTTTCTGCACTATTCGGGCGACTCAGACGGGTATTTAATGCCCTTGTCCCCTGCCGTCGGGGTTAGGTAGGATGTACTGTACAAGCAATTGTATCAACTACCTCGCTTTTTACGTTTTTACCCTCCTCTGCATTGCCACCTGTCGGTGACCCCTTTAGCGTATAAAAGGAGGCCCATGCGCAATGTAGAGGGGGTTCGGACAGTTTGCTTCGATTCATTCGTAGCCCAGAAAACATCACTCTCTGTCGCTCGAGAGCAAGAACACCAGATAATACAACCAAACAAGCAGCAGTAGGAGTGTTATCTCTCCAGAGAGCTCCGAAGCTGGGTAAACTGCTCGTGTGCCTCGCCTCGATCTGCTCTTCGTGCGACCTCCGCCCCCCACCGAACCGAAAGGGGCACGGTCCGCCGGCCCCATAGGTGTTCGTGGATCAGTTTCCCCGACAGGAAATTATCATGGCTTTGAGAGACTCATTGATATCATGCTTAGGAGGAAAATGTCTAAGCTTTAAAGAATCAATTTCAAGAGAAATTCTATCAATGTTCCTAGACAAATCATCAACTTTAAGCAATTTCTCTTCAAGCAAAGCATTAAAATTCTTTTGTGAATTCATAAACTCTTTAACACTACTCTCAAATTCAGAGGGCATCTTATTAAAATTTACATAAGAGTTGTTGTAGGAATTTCCATAATTATTAGAAGGATTACTAGGATAAGGCCTAGGATTAAAATTCCCTCTATACGCGTTGTGTCCAAAACTATTCCTACCAACAAAATTCACATCCATAGATTCATTATTATTCTCAATCAAAGTAGACAAAGGCATATCATTAGGATCAGAAGAAACACTCTTAGTAGCAAATAATTTCATAAGTTCATCCATCTTTCCACTGAAAACATTAATTTCTTCTATCACATGCACTTTTTTATTAGTAGATCTTTCAGTATGCCATTGAGAATAATTAACCATAATATTATCTAGAAGTTTAGTAGCATCTCCTAGAGTGATTTCCATAAAAGTGCCTCCCGCGGACGAATCTAAAAGGTTTCTAGAAGCAAAATTCAATCCGGCATAAATTGTTTGTATAATCATCCACAAGTTCAAACCATGAGTAGGACAATTACGTATCAATAATTTCATTCTCTCCCAAGCTTGTGCGACATGTTCATGATCAAGTTCCTTAAAATTCATAATATCGTTCCTAAGAAAGATAATCTTAGCGGGAGGAAAATACTTAGAGATAAAAGCATCTTTGCACTTGTTCCAAGAATCAATACTATTTTTAGGCAAAGATGAAAACCATGCTTTAGCACGATTTCTAAGCGAAAAAGGAAATAGCTTCAATTTAACGACATCATTATCGACATCTTTTTTCTTTTGCATATCACATAAATCAACGAAGCTATTTAGATGAGTAGTGGCATCTTCACTAGGAAGGCCGGCGAATTGATCTTTCATAACAAGATTCAACAAAGCAGTATTGATTTCACAAGATTCATTATTGGTAAGAGGAGAAATCGGAGTGCTAAGGAAATCATTATTATTGGTATTGGTGAAGTCACACAATTTGGTAGCATCTTGAGCCATCGCGACAAACAAGCAATCCAACACATGAGCAAACAAACGGACGAGGAAAAACACAATGGGAAAAAGAGGAGGAGATTGGGAAAGAGAGGGCGAATAAAACGGCAAGGGTGAAGTGGGGGAGAGGAAAACGAGAGGCAAATGGCAAATAATGTAATGCGGGAGATAGGGATTGTGATGGGTACTTGGTATGGTTGACTTGCTCTTGCGTGAGCCTCCCCGGCAACGGCGCCAGAAATTCTTCTTGCTACCTCTTGAGCACTGCGTTGGATTTCCCCGAAGAGGAGAGGATGATGCAGCAAAGTAGCGTAAGTATTTCCCTCAGTTTTTGAGAACCAAGGTATCAATCCAGTAGGAGGCCACGCACAAGTCCCTCATACCTACACAAAACGATAGCTCCTCGCAACCAATGCGATAGGGGTTGTCAATCCCTTGACGGTCACTTACGAGAGTGAGATCTGATAGAGATGATGAATAATATTTTTGGTATTTTTGGTCTATAGATGCAAAGCAAAAAGTAAAAGGCAAAGTAAAAACAAAGCAAGTATTAAAATAATGGAGATTGATATGATGAGAATAGACCCGGGGGTCAAAGGTTTCACTAGTGGCTTCTCTCAAGAGCATAGATATTCTACGGTGGGTGAACAAATTACTGTTGAGCAATTGACAGAATTGAGCATAGTTATGAGTATATCTAGGTATGATCATGTATATAGGCATCACGTCCAACACAAGTAGACCGAAACGATTCTGCATCTACTACTATTACTCCACTCATCGACCGCTATCCAACATGCATCTAGAGTATTAAATTAAAAACAGAGTAACGCCTTAAGCAATATGACATGATGTAGAGGGATAAATTCATGCAATATGATAAAAACCCCATCTTGTTATCCTCGATGTCAACAATACAATACGTGCCTTGCTGCCCCTTCTGTCACTGGGAAAGGACACCGCAAGATTGAACCCAAAGCTAAACATTTCTCCCATTGCAAGAACTACCAATCTAGTTGGCCAAACCAAACGGATAATTCGAAGAGACTTGCAAAGATAACTCAATCATACATAAAAGAATTCAGAGAAGATTCAAATATTATTCATAGATAAGCTGGATCATAAACCCACAATTCATCGGTCTCAACAAACACACCGCAAAAAGAAGATTACATCGAATAGATCTCCACGAGAGAGGGGGAGAACATTGTATTAAGATCCAAAAAGAGAGAAGAAGCCATCTAGCTACTAGCTATGGACCCGAAGGTCTGAAGTAAACTACTTACACTTCATCGGAGGGGCTATGGTGTTGATATAGAAGCCCTCCGTGGTTGATGCCCCCTCCGGCGGAGCTCCGGAACAGGCCCCAAGATGGGATCTCGTGGATACAGAAAGTTGCAGCGGTGGAATTAGGAATTTGGCTCCCCTTCTAATCGTTTGGAGGTACGTACGTATATATAGGAGGAAGGAGTACGCCGATGGAGCAACAAGGGGCCCACGAGGCATGGGGGCGCGCCCTAGAGGGGGGGCGCCCCCACCCTCGTGACCGCCTCTGTTACTTCTTGGAGTAGGGTCCAAGTCTCCTGGATCACGTTCCGTGAGAAAATCACGTTTCCGAAGGTTTCATTCCGTTTGGACTCCGTTTGATATTCCGTTTCTTCGAAACACTGAAATAGGCAAAAAAACAGCAATTCTGGGCTGGGCCTCCGATTAATAGGTAAGTCCCAAAAATAATATAAAAGTGGAAAATAAAGCCCAATATAGTCCAAAACAATAGATAAAGTAGCATGGAGCAATCAAAAATTATAGATACGTTGGAGACGTATCATACCTCTCCTCCCCGCCAGTACTAGTTGCACCAATACCACGAGAGTCGTTGCTGCTATACTTAGCGGCAATCATTCATGTTGTTAGTGTTGCACTAGTGGCCAAGCGGGAAGCCGAGGACAAAGAGAGAGCAACCCCAGAGCCTCAAGTGAACAAGCTATAATCTTTTTCGTCAAGGTTAGATGCTGACAACCCAAGTTCAGCGCAGGCAAATGAGACAGAACAACAAGCTGTGAAGAAGAAGAAGAAGAAGAAGAAGAAGAAGAAGAAGAAGAAGAAGAAGAAGAAGAAGAAGAAGAAGAAGAAGAAGAAGAAGAAGAAGAAGAAGAAGAAGAAGAAGAAGAAGAAGAAGAAGAAGAAGAAGGAGAAGAAGAAGAAGGAGAAGAAGAAGGAGAAGAAGGAGAAGAAGAAGAAGGAGAAGAAGGAGAAGAAGAAGGAGAAGCAGGAGAA
>NC_057801.1:287195601-287201411 GCF_018294505.1 Triticum aestivum
GGGGAAACCCTTTTTCGTAAGTGAGTCGTGCACTTAAATGGCACCTACGCAATATTTTTTCTCCTCGATGGCATGTGAATAGTGCACGTACTCAACGACGGAGCACGGGATGGTAGCAATGACATGGTCAGCCCTTTTTTGGAGAGAGTACGTACAACTAGTAAATAACTTTGATGTGTCCCGTCAACTCGCAGAATGACGAGAAGCTTGATTATGCCTTCTCCCTCGCCAACGCGTGCGCGGTGGCTCGCAGCACGAGGAGAAACTTTTGCTTACAAGCGGTGGATGTGCAATAGTTCATTTGGTGTTAGATTGCCAGAAGCACTACTGTAGAACCATCGACTTCCGGAAGAGGCGAAGAGCCAAGCGCAAGGTCACCTACTAACCTTAGGCTAGGCGTAGTGGGAGTAACATAAGTAGAGGTATCTCCTTTTTTTATTCTAGAAACAACCACACGCGAATATCAAGGTGCTGGTTACGTAGAACAAATTTCCTGCAGTCCGTGCTTAGCACTCCTCTATCTCTCTTCTCAGCCAGCCAGCGGACGCGTGGAGCCCATCGTCTGTTTGCTCACATGCGGCCCCACATGTCAGTGAAAACGCAAGAGGACCCACTGAACCTGCACATCTTTCACCTCGACGTGCTGGTGATGAAAAACAAATCCAAGAAAGATCTTCGGTGGCCGCTTTTGGAGTTACTCAAGAGTAGTAAGATTCTATTTACAGTTTAACCCAAGATGCACATCTCGTGGCTTCAACTTATCAACTACCACTCTATTTTCTTTCATGACACGACCTGGATGCTGGATGTCCCACGTGTCGGCAAAAGGAGGAAGAACCCGACCAAATCTTCGGTTGTGCTCTCGGATTAGACTAGTTGTGCTAACTTAAAATTTTTATTGTGTACTCCCTCCGTTCCAAAATACTTGACTTCCATTTGTCCAAAAATGGATGTGCCTATATACTAAAACATGTCTAGATACATATATATTTTGACAAATACTACCTCCGTTCGGGTTTATTGGTCCCCATTATATTTCGTGCCAAATTTTGACCATAGATTAAACTAACAAAATGTTTACGCATGTCACCAAACATTATATTTTTGAAAACTATGTTCAAATACGATCCAATGAGATAATTTTTCTTGACATGCATTAACATTTTTTTAGTTAAATCTTTAGTCAAAATTTGACACAAACTACAAAGGGGACCTATAAACCAGGACGGAGGTAGTAGAACGGAGGGAGTAGAATGGATGCAAGTTTTTGTATTGGGAAGAAGACTATATCCATATATTGGTAGAGCGTTGGAGTTGGCCTTACAAGTGGGACCGCAGTTGAGGAAACCGACTATCGGCAAGCCCCCACCTCGCCCGGTGCGTGATGGCTGAGTTAGAGAAACGATGAGGTTGAAGAGATTGCTCTAGCACGGACTCCAAGAAATATGGTGTCAGATGGAAGTCGTGCTGGTGGCGTGTGCCGTACTCCTGGACGTGACTGCTTTTTCTGGCCCATGCCACCCTACTACTCCTACTACTTACTATATAGTACTACTAGTATCGAGGATTCGAGGTGCTGGTTATGTATGGCTACAGTAAAAACACCCGCACGATGCGCAAAGCATGTGAAGCTAGTACAAATAGTGTACTACTATTGTTGATGATTGGCCTCATCCGATAACCTATTGCAATGCACGTACAATTATGTATTCGGAAAATATTATTTTGCCTCGTCGCACCACTCACTCACAGAAGCAACTCGAAAGCCATTCATAAATTTAGTAAGTTTATCACAGGCATATCATTTTATTACATACAACAGGTCATCAACCCACATCGACAACGAGGATACATTATAAATACTAAAGTTTTCACCACACAACAAATAACAAGCAATGAAATGAACTTCAACTCAACCATTCCTCGGTGTTGGAAACACTTGCTTTGAACCACAAGTGATTCTCTGGGACGGGGCAGCTATTGTCGATCTCGAGACCAACGCAGGACTGATCATCCAGGCTGAAGCAGCCTACTATATCAGTACCAGGGTGGGGAACCACGCTAATGTCCGAGGTATAGACACAGTTGCTTCTCATAAATGGTGCTAGTAACATTGTGTCAACAACAGTTGGATCACCTTTCACCATCATCGGATAGTTTTGTCCAAGGAAGAGCGACTTTTCTCCAAGACTATCAATTCTGTACCAGGGAGAAGGTGTTGGCGCTAGCACACTAGTATCCATCCCGAATACCATGCAACGGGTGTTGGAATAGGTCCGGAGAGTGCGACCATGGGAGACTACACCTGCTTCCTTAGCAGTAACATCATCAGTGGGCTGTATACACACGAGAAGAGGTGATCCATCAGAATTAGTTGCCAGGCGCCAACGAGTATATGGGCGCTGCTCGTCCTTGTGCTCGTGATCATCACCATCGTCATCTCCCCCTTGGTTATAAATTTTTTCAAGTATAAGTGGTGGAATTTTCACAGGACCTTGGAAACACAAGAAGAAGGATAATTAGTAAAGGGAAACTTGCTAACCCGCATGCATGTGGATGGAACAATTATAATTACGGTGGAAGACAAATGTACCGAAATCATAATGACTCCATGCAAAAATAGTTCCATGAGTGGTGGCAGCAAACACAAGGCCCTCGTATTCAATTGCATCACAGTACTCATCCGTGTACAGAAACGGATTTTTGAGCAATGTCCATCGAGTCAAACCAGCAACGACGGCAACAAGCTTGTCGAAGATAGCAACAACTTCATAGTTGTTGTAATTCCAAGAGCAGGTGGGGACTCGAGAAATTGCTATCTTCCATAGAAGACAGTCACCATGATTGTATTTGAACGTGCGTACAATACCGGTGTGCTCAACCTCTGGGCAGTCTGCTGAGATTTTTGGAAGTGGAACCCGGTCACGAGTGTACACATTCACAAGTTCCCACTCACAGTTGGACCCAATGTAAACAACCCAATCTCCATTTGCGCCTGCCCAGGCCTTGCCCTCAAGCGATGGCATCTTAACATCATACGTATCATTATCAAGCGGCATCAACTTGCACAGGGCGAGGCCTCTGTCATGACGGCGCCGGTCATCAGGGTCACGGCGAAGAAGATAGGGGAGATCAAACCGTTCCTTGACTCTTGGGTTCCTTGTAATGATGTTACTAGTTGTGTCAAGAATGGGCTTGAACGAACCTGCCATGCTAGCCGAGGTGATGACGTCGCACCGATCAATGAGTTCCTCCACCACGTCATCTTTCAGATCGGGGCAAGAATAATGGGGTCGTTTCTGTCCTGTTCCCTCCATGGAGAAGACGATCGAACAATGGCAGAAGAAAGCGTGAAGGGATGAAGGAAAATGGAGGAGGGAGAGGAAGAGCGTGCGACAGCAGTTCCAAATCGAGAGGGAAAGGCGAAGCGTCGGTGGATGGTTGCCAGTTTGCCACGGTTCACGAAGGGGCGCCCCGGCCTACACGTCGGTTCGGAAATACTCCTACTACTCACCATTGTCTCACTGATATGTTGGAATGGGACCACATGTCAACGAAACATGGTGTGTAATTTCTCGTGCAAAATGCGATCTGGCCGCGTTGGCCCGAAGTGCCGCATTAGTTTTTTTTAAAGTTTGCCGCATTAGTTATCAACCTTTATTTTTTTTAACATGCAATCTGAATGGATAGGTCCTGTGGTCATCACACGTGAGAGGATATAGTGATGGTTGATTCACCCGAGCAACTTTACTGTGGGAATATGGGAGTACCAGCGGATTCAAGGAACAGAGAAATGATGGTTGCTTCGTCCGAGCAACTTACTGTGGCGAAGGTGGGGCTCTGTGATTTGACTGCTCACTAGTCATTACTACTGCGGCGCAACAACCAGGGTGAATCTTTCCCTGAAGTTGTGTTGTGCACTAAATATTTCTGCATGGCAGGTGGAGCCGGATGAAGGATGTCCAACATGTCAGCGAAACGAAGTTGAATTGTTTCTGGCATTGCTATCAATCCTTCAGGATTTGTTTATATGTACGCATAATTTTGATGAAATTATACTGTGATGCTATGAAGGTTTCAACTCTGGTTCCCACGAGAAAAAAAGGTTTCAACTTAGGATTCATGTGTCTTGCCTCGAGATTATCTCGTTACAACATTCCATCAAATACAAATGAAACTACCATGGCTAATGCATCTCAATGGTTCGCATATCAGCGCCAATATTCACATCACAGCTAAAGACAAAGTTGTGAGAAGGTGTACAAATAAAGAAAAAAATATAATTGATCGATGCTGTTCGTAGGCATGGCTCCATTTCCTTGGCACAGTGTTCATTGCTTGGCAGCTAGTTTCACCCAACTCTGTAGCCAAAAAAGAGGTGTATGAAGGACACCACAATCCGATCATTTTGTGCAGCTCCACTAAAATCGGGCAGATCATCCCTGTTTGCAAAGATATCCAGTCAGTGTGATTACAATAATAGTGGAACTAGATGATGAAACATAACACACATAAATAGAAGCCGATCACCTCTACGATCTCTCTTTAGGAATAACTTCTTGTCGGAGAAGATTAGGCGCGGAGTTGGATGAGGAGGATAGCAAAACCAATGTCCCTTTCCACATTCCCACAGAAATGTAAAAACGTTCCCCGTGTGACATTTTGGCGAAACTGCACAAAACACTCTTCAGAAAAGTGATTTGTGCAGTTCACCAAAAGGTCGCAATAGCAACGAGGTGAAAATGGATAGCCCTGTTTGCAAAAGGAGGTCGAAAGGAAACAATTACTGCCCAATAACACGAGTTGAAGACACATACGCCGACAAAAAAGAAGAATGTTCCATGTAAAAAGGGAAAGATAGCACATGGTGGTTTATAAAAAATGGTTTGAGGACGAGATTGCAAGATGGAAAGTACGCCGGCCGAGATACGATTTAAGCAAACAACTAAAGAAGATCCACATGCAGCAACGTGGGAAGATGGGCAGTGGAGCAAGGCCGGAGGAAGCTGTACCTGAGGGTCGTCGGGATGTTACTAGGACGGCGCCGGCGGCCGGGATCTGCCCATACTGCGGCAGCGAGCAAGTGGCGAAGGCCCTACCGCGTCGGAGCTTGGTCAGAGAGAATGGTAGGTACCGCAGATCGGGATGAGCTGCCTCAATGCTGTCGAACGGAGAGACGATGCACATCCTCCCTTTCCGCCGGCGGACGGGATGCGGCCAGATCACTGACCAACGCTAAGAGAGAGAGGCCACGGTGGCCTTGTGTGAGATATTGTGACGAGACTCACGAGAGACAAACCCATTTTTCCATTTTCCCCACGGCAATCGTTTTATATTCTGGGCGTGGTACCCGACCCTCGTTCGAGTAAACAACCGCTACACGTGTCAAATTATCACGTGGACTGCCTTTTCATACAGAAACGAACTCCACCGTGTACCCGCGCGGGTGTGGCCGGGAATGAGACATGAGTACGTGCGTCCTGCGTGCACTTCTTCTTTAGGTGCAGATACATACGTGGGTGGGTGTGAGAGAGATGGTTTGTGCGAAATAGGGGCAATGTGTTGATGATATCTCAATCAGAAAAACGTAACATATGCAATGTGTGTGAAATGGAGTCATGGACGTGAGATATCGATAGAATTGAAAACAGGGATGAAGTGTGTGGCTGCGCGATCGATAAAGAGTGCCCTCGAATTTGTGTTTGCCCACGTCAAAGATACAGGGCGGCTGACCTACTGGAATTTGAGAGGGCAGAGGTGCAGTTCTTCTCTGTGGCATGGATACCTACCTACAACGTTCGACTATCGGT
>NC_057801.1:287201605-287204433 GCF_018294505.1 Triticum aestivum
AGCTATGTATTGAGGGAGATCGATCGACATCCATGGATATGTGTAGCAGAGGAATAAGGTTGGGAAAAAGACAAAGGTAGAGCGTCAGAGGGTTGGTGGTGGAGTGGCGTCTCACAAATGGTGGGAGAGGCCTGCTAGACAAACGGAGGGTATGAGTGCAATATCAATAAGAGAGGGCGGGGGGATGTATGTCTGTCTATGCACGTGCGTGTGAGAGACGGGTCGGGAGGTATTCAAGGATGATGAGGGGAGAAGATATGGTTGTGGTAAGCATGCGTAACTACATAGGAAGATCAACCGTCGTGTGTCCGAGAAAAGGAGAGGCATAACTAGCGAGGTAAGTGTATCGGTGCTTGGTGAAAACGAATTACAGTCGACCTGGATATATGTAGGGAGATCAGTTCATATACACGCCTGCATGTGTTAGAAGCAAATAAGGTCCGGAGAGGCAGACAGGGGGAGAGAGTGTGGCTAGGAGGTGGTGCGAGAGGCCTACCATGTCGAGGGGGAGGAGTGTGCGAGCATGTGACTAATGAAAAGAGGGGAGGGAGTGTGCACCTGCGTGGAATCGTATTGGACATATGGGGGCATGGACGGTGAGAAGAGAAGAGGGGAAGTATATATGTGTTTGTTGTAGGCACACTTGGCTAGAGAGGTATATCGACCGGTGTGTGCCAGAAAGAAGGAGCCGGGGGCCTACACACACCGCTGGTGGACGACCTAAAGAGAAATAATGAACGTGCACGATGGAGGGGACGCTAAGGGTGTGTGAGGGGGGCGGGCGTGTGCATGCACGATAGAAAGTTAGCGCTAGCTAGCTACAAATAGAAGAGGATCATGAAGGTGTAAAAGACGAACAAAGATCATAATTCATTATAAAAAGGTGGATACAGATACTTGAAGAAGATATCATAATGTACAACATTGATTATAATTTGGGCTAATGTGTGGCTTTTGCAACTCAGGTCTAAATACTTGTCATGATGTAGGGGGTGGGGCACTATACTTTGTGTGATAAACACGGTGTACGTATGGAACATGGTTTAGATTATGAATATATAGTTAGTACATCAAATGTGCTATTATTTGGAATCAACATCAAGTGTATTCAAAAAATAGAATTCGAGTTCATGTAGCACACATAGTTCATATCTATCTCTATAGTAATCATGTGGTGTGTTATTAAGGTAATACACGAATGATGGTTGAAGTTGGCAACAATCATGATTGTAGATTCTTATTGAAATAGAGAAACGAATTAAAATTTAGTTCAAATTGCAGCGGTAGTATAGACATTTGGAATGCACTAAAATGTTGGTATGAGTAGGTTACATGCATTATACAGCAAAGAGAAAAAAATTAATCGGACGTAACATGGATTCATACTCCCTCCTTCCATCTATATAGGGCGTAATGAGATTTTTAAGACCGCCTTTGACTATTGACAAAATTAATAGTACATGACATGCACAATGTGAAAATTATATCATTGAAAGAACCTTTCACAGACGAAGTTAACGGTGTGATTTGTGTAAGTTGCATGTCATATATCATTGCTCTAATATTTGGTCAAAGTTAGCATCAAAAAACGTATTAGGCCCTATATAGATGGAAGGAGGGAGTAGCTTTGAATAGCATTTGTATAGTAAAACGGGGCAAGACTCTCTCTTTGTGTGGTGTGAATAGTTTTATTTTTTTCGTTTTCTTTTTGGTTGAGGGAAGTGCGAATTGATTGGGTACATACAAGTACAATATTACTACACGTTAGGCTTGTCCCTAAAATTCAACCCGCGTCTTGTTATATCCCAAAAATTCAGATATCGTGCTCCCAAAACGGGCGCCTTCACAACCCGCGCCTTGCTATCCCGAAATTACAACACGCGCGAAAACTCCCTCCAGCTGCCAAATCCCGACACGCGAAATCCCCCTTCTAACCCTGAGCCGAAAGGGCCGCTAGTTCAAATCGGTGGGGGGTACTTCTGTAACACACCCTACATTTTGGACAAGCGCGTCCCTAAGTCATGTTTCACCCCCTCCCATCGCCCCCTTTTCCCCATTCGAAATCCAAGGCCGCCATAACCTCTTTGCTCCAGCCGCGAAACCCCACCCTCCTCCGTCCGCCACATCACTGCTGCCCAGCCGGAGCCTCTTCCCCGACGACATTGTCCACCGCAACATCTCGACGTCCCTCGTCCACCTCCCCGGATGAGGATCCGTCATCCATCTCGCCGTCCCGCCGGTTCAGCCGCCCCGTCCTCCACCTACAAGGAGCTGCTCCGATGATCGCCTCGTCTATCGCGGCTGCTCCATCCCCACAACACCGCCTTAACCTGCTCCACCGGAACCGCAGCATCCTCACCGACTCCTCGGACGAAGCCGTGGCCTACTCGGCACCACCAAAGAGGTTGTACACTCATCGCATCGCACCTTCTCCTTAACTCGACCTCCCGGCGCCGACGGTGCTCCATCCCACACCCCCATGGAGCGGCTACCTTGAAGCAGGCGCCGCGGGTGACATCTCCATAGCGGCTCTCCCCTAGTACGAGGCCCCTTCAGTGGCGGCGTCCATACCAGCCGGATCTGCTGCTGCAGCTCCGGCTCTCGCTCGCTCGCTCGCGCTGCTGCTGCTCCGGCTCTCGCTCGCTTGCTCGCACTACTGTTGCTGCTCTGGCTCTCGCTCGCTCGCTCGCGCTGCTGCTGCTGCTCCGGCTCTCGCTCGCTCGCCCAGCTGCTGCTGCTGCTCTCCCCCTCGCTCGTGCTGCTACTCTACTCCGATGAAGCCACACTTCAGTCGACTGAATCGACTTTTGGGTCAGTCAATTTCAGGG
>NC_057801.1:287204750-287344819 GCF_018294505.1 Triticum aestivum
GCGGGGACGGGGGCTCGCCGGAGAGGTACCCCACTATCTATCTTAGGGTTCAGTGTGGGGGGGGGGGCTAGAGGGTTGGCCGGGGCGGCGGTGGCGAGTTGTTTCGGGGCGATGAGGCAGCGCTGGGGCCGGCGGTTCGGCCAGTGGTGGCAGGCGGCTCAGGGGTGTGCAGGTTGAAGATGAACTGCGTGCCCTCCCTAAACTACATGTCAAGTGTCTCTCTGCTACCATTGCGTTCAGTTTCGACAGTAGCATTCAGATTCCATAGTTAATTTCAGTTTCAATAGTTAAGTTCAGAGTCAACAGTTTTTACCTCATCTGTTGTAGTCAGGTGGTTTTTGGTGATGTTAATTTTACATCCATTTTTCATCATCTATTGGAGATGCTATTAGAATCCCACTTGAGATTGACGATGTTTGTCTTGTGCTGCTTCAGCCTTGACGTCTTATGGCTCACGGGAGCTGCTCAAACAACAGAACGATCTATCACAACAGAGCAGTGCCCTGGACGCCGTCTACAGATTCCTCAGATCTTCCTCCACACCTCCGACAGCCACCTCTGCCTCAACTGCTTCAGCGACCAACCCAATGATGCTGAGGTCGACACGGCTACGGCAAAGAGGTTGTACACTTGTTGCGTCACTTATTACTATACATTCACGTCGATCCATTAGGGCTATTTTGGTTCAACGGAAAAACATAGCAATAGGGAAATTTCCAATGGCACTCTACTATTCAATTATTCATGCATTTTCAAAATTCACGTTCATGAAGCAAAACATCCACCTGGACCTACTTTTCAAAATCCTATGCATGAAAACAAGACTAAGTGCATTAGTGCCAGAATAACATTCTAACTGTACACGCTTTCATATGGTTTCTCTTTATTTTGGCCATGTTTCTTTGCATTCCTCTGCTCTTCCAATTCCTGTAAACCAAACACCCAAGTTGATAGAAATCCTGTGTTTACAAATGCTCTGTTTACCATGTGCATTTTCCTATCCTATTCTGGTGTTTTTCCTATCCCTACGTTTTAAGAATCATGCAAGCCAAATGAGCCCTTACAGAATTACTTCAGTTACAGGTACGTGTCGAAGGGAACTTTGTGTGGTTTGTCCTGCTCCTGCCGTGACGTCGTCCACCTCACCTGAGATGCTCCATCGATAGAAGCATCCACCAAACTAGACATCACGACTCCTGACCGTCTTTCGCCACCTCAGATCTCCTTCCCTGCCGCCGACACGACCCCAACGGCATCACCATCATCGACTCAGCAGATGAACCTGAGGAGTACACGGGTCCACAAGAGAGGTCGCACTCTTTTGTTTCTGATTATGTTATGCATTGCTTAAACTTACCTGCTACTTTATTGTCCTGTTTAGCTCTTGGACTCCCAACTCAGGTCCAAATTCATGTTCAAACTTGAGTTCTAAATTAGTTGTGGGGCACATATCGAGGCAGCAATGAATAGTATGTCTGTCTAATATCTGGTTCACCTAGGGTATGCCTATGTTGTTCATCTTGGGTGGGAAACAAATAGTAAAGCGATCATCATCTGTCTTTTTATTAATTTAAAGCAATCATCAGCCTGCTATCATTATTTTTGGATCCATCCACTGGTTGTTACCATCAGTCTAAATTTCTGCATGCTCTCCTTACATAATCTCACCATATTTTTTCGTATGCATGTCAGATATTGTACACAGTCATGCTGAACATGTAGAGAAAAAGAGAAGAGTTTCACGCGGCAATACAATGTCATGCAGACATCACTCCATGGTGGGTTCAATGGCAAACAATCCCCACCCCTCTCCAGATTGTAATCCAGACAAAGATACCTGTTCTGAGGCGGATTCAGACGCCGCTGACCACTCCTATTTACCCCCAAGGTGTTTGCTCTACCTTGGCATGATGATGTTAGTCATATCATGCATATGTTGCCTTGCAGTGCCTACTTTTGACATCATATATGTCATCTGCTTAGTTTAGACATGTTCTGTAATGCCACCTATTTAGTTTCTATATCATATATGGGAATTATGCAGTCTCATGTCTTTTAGCCAGCCATAATATATGTGAAATGTGCAATGCCATCCCGTTTGACCAGGCATCATATATTTGAATGATATCTTGCCCATCCTTTTCTTCATTACATTTCCATTTGTCAACAATGTTTGTACATTAAACTACTCTTCCTGTGAATCAGCCATTTGGGTGGGAGATGGAAAAATCTGGAGTGAAAACAAGGCCTTCAGAGCAGACACTGCTATCTGTCGAAGCAGATCTCTTGTTGGGTCCCGATAGCTCCTCAGAGATGGATTCAGAGACAGATGACCAGTCCTATTCCCCTACTGAGGTGTATGCTCTAACTTGGCATGGTTATACTGCTCATATCATGCATACGGTGTCTTGCATTGCATAGTTTAGACATCATATACACAATATTCAACACCATGTTCTTAGTTCAGACATTATATCGAATGCCCTCTGTTTAGCATATAAATCAAATATGTGAATTAAATGATGCGATCCTGATTACTTAGATAACATGTAGGTGAATTATGTCATGCGATCCTGTTTTGTTATTCATCATATCTTTGAATTATGTTATGCTATGCTATCTAGTTTAGATAGACATCATATATGTGAAATTATGTCATGCTATCCGTTTTAGTTAAACAATATACATGTCAACTATTTCATGCCCTCTTTTTCCACACTATCTATTGCATCTATCTCTCATACAATGTCTATACATTCAACTATGTTTCCTGTTTATCAGCCATTTGAATTGGAGCAGGTGATGCTAGTATCTAGTGGAATAAAAACACGGTCTTCAAATAAAACAGTGCTACCTATTGGTGGAGATAGCACCCTGGTTGTACATGCACAAGAACCATCCCTACCACACATAACCCAAACTCTCGCAGATTGTACCCCTACTTCAATGGATAGAGAACCAACTTCACCCAATCTAACCCCAACCCCAGCCGATAGTAACCCAGTTCCTGTTGACATAGCACCATCTCCACCACAGAGCTCACAAACAAGAGAAGTTAGTAAGGCAACTCCAGTGCCCAAAGGGCCAGTACTATCACGGCGAACCCCAGCTCCACCAGTTAGTACGCCTATTCCCGTGGAGGAAGCACAACCAGCCAGTCGTAGTTTAGCATCTATCACATTTGATGTTGTTAAATCGTATGTGCGTATCTTCCCATCTTGGAAATATTATACTGAAGATGAAGGAAAATGCTAGTTGCAGGTGTTTGTCCAGGAGTTATGTGTAAGTAATGTTATTCATGGCAATTACTTTGCTTCGTCCCATACATCCTACCTCCATGATGGTTATAATACAACAAATTTTCCCATTTTTCTCTATAGAGAAGGACCGATTTGGAAACTCAGGATGAGGTAACCTGTGCTAATCCCTCTGCTATCTTCAAGAATGCTTGGTGGCAGTATCGGAATAACCTGAAGAAAACATACTTCACCAGCAAAGAAACTCATCAAATTCCCTTACGTTCTCCTGAGACACATTTACTGAACGATGACTGGGAACGCCATGTTTTGTACTGGTCCCGAACCAAGAATGTGGTAAGGTCTATGAGCTCATTTTCTATTTTTAAGTATTATATTCTTGCGTCTTACTGTACTCTGTTCATGTAGAACAAGGCCTAAACCTGAAGAACAACTGTTCTAATTTAATATTCCATTGCAATCATAGTTCAAAAAAGCACTAGCCGTTAATTGTGCGTTTTGCCACCGCCTTACACTTTACTGACCAAAGCGCATGCTTATGCGCAGTTATGCACAGATTAAGCATAGTTATGCGCAATGCGTTTTGCCAACGCCTAGAGCCTAGGCGCGCTTAAGCGCTCGCTTAGGCACGCCTTTTTTAACTATGATTGCTTTGCTCTTGTATCATTGTATTTACTCATACAAACTTATTTTTAAATTGAAGGATCCAATCGAAACTCCAATGGCACAGCAGGTATGTTCACGCATGTTTCTTTAACAGGTTTGCTCTTATCAATAGCTCTTTTGATTTCAATTTCAATTGTGTATACAGTTGACTTTCATATCATGCACATTACTAGCATCACAACAGAGCCAATAGTTTTGTTGTACATGTAGACCCGTGGTACCCATCTGAAATCTTGTTGTGCCGTGTAGCTGATATGATTTGAACCGTGTCTCTATTTTGATTTGGCAAGACAATCCAGTGACCATAGGACATAGATATATGTTTGTTTGATGCTTTTATTATGTACTAGTACTTGGCAATAGAAGACTTGGTAGTTTAATCCTGTCCACCTTACTAATGAACTGGTTAACCGAAATGAGTTTCATATACTAGTACATGCTAAACTTGTTATGTGTCTGCTTGTTTCTTCTTTTAGAATGCTGATAGAATATTGGGGAAGAGTGCCTTATTAAGCAAAGGTAAAGGAAGTAATGCAGATAAGGTTCAGGATAGTGACACATCCTTGTTGGTCTCCAACAAAGCTGATAAAACAACTAAGGAAGACTATCTTGAAGACAGCGAGATGATACGTCTCCAACGTATCTATAATTTTTGATTGCTCCATGCTACTTTATCTACTATTTTAGGCAATATTGGGCTTTATTATCCACTTTTATATTATTTTTGGGACTAACCTATTAACCGGAGGCCCAGCCCAGATTTGCTGTTTTATGCCTATTTCAGTGTTTCGAGGAAAAGGAATATCAGACGGAGTCAAAACGGAATGAAATCACCTGGAGAAGTTATTTTCGGAAGGAAAGCAACCTGATAGACTTGGAGTGCATGTCAGGAGAGTCCCGGGCTGCCCACGAGGGTGGGGGGCGCACCCACGCCCCTGGGCGCGCCCCCTGCCTCGTGAGCACCCTGGAGGTCCACCGACGTACCCCCTGCACCCATATATACCTACGTACCCTAAAACTTCTAGAACAAAAGATAGATCAGGAGTTCCGCCGCCGCAAGCCTCTGTATCCACCAAAAACCTCTCGGGAGCCCGTTCCGGCGCCCTGCCGGAGGGGGAACCCATCACCGGTGGCCATCTTCATCATCCCGGCGCTATCCATTACGAGGAGGGAGTAGTTCACCCTCGGGGCTGAGGGTATGTACCAGTAGCTATGTGTTTGATCTCTCTCTCTCTCTCGTCTTCTCTCTAGTGTTCCTCTATGGCACGATCTTGATGTATCCCGAGCTTTGCTATTGTAGTTGGATCTTATGATGTTTCTCCCCCTCTACTCTCTTGTGATGAATTGAGTTTCCCCTTTGAAGTTATCTTATCGGATTGAGTCTTTTATGAGAACACTTGATGTATGTCTTGTCGTGATTATCTGTGGTGACAATGGGATATCATGTGCCACTTGATGTATGTTTTGGTGATCAACTTGCGGGTTTCGTGACATTGGGAACCTATGCATAGGGGTTGGCACGCGTTCTTGACTCTCCGGTAGAAACTTTGGTGATCAACTTTGAAGTACTTTGTGTTGGTTGGATAAATCTGAGATTGTGTGATGCATATTGTATAATCATGCCCAGGGATACTTGACGTGACAATGGAGTATCTAGGTGACATTAGGGTTTTGGTTGATTTGTGTCTTAAGGTGTTATTCTAGTACGAACTCTTTTATAAGATTGATCCGAAAGAATAGCTTTGAGGTGGTTTCATACCCTACCATAATCTCTACGTTTGTTCTCCGCTATTAGTGGCTTCAGAGTGACTCTTTGTTGCATGTTGAGGGCTTGTTACATTATCTATCTATGTTATTATTGTTGAGAGAACTTGCACTAGTGAAAGTACGAACCCTAGGCCTTGTTTCCTATCATTGCAATACTATTTACGCTCACTTTTACCACTTGTTACCTTGCTGTTTTTATTATTTCATATTACAAAAACCTATATCTACCATCCATATTGCACTTGTATCACCATCTCTTCGCCGAACTAGTGCACCTATACAATTTACCATTGTATTGGGTGTGTTGGGGACACAAGAGACTCATTGTTATTTGGTTGCAGGGTTGCTTGAGAGAGACGATCTTCATCCTACGCCTCCTACGGATTGATAAACCTTAGGTCATCCACTTGAGGGAAATTTGCTACTGTCCAACAAACCTGTGCACTTGCAGGCCCAACAACGTCTACAAGAGGAAGGTTGTGTTGTAGACATCAAGCTCTTTTGTGGCGCCGTTGCCGGGGAGGTTAGCGCTTGAATGTACATCTTTAGATCTTGCAATCGAATCTTTTTGTTTCTTGTTTTAGCACTAGTCTAGTTTATAAAAGAAAACTACAAAAAAATGGAGTTAAGTTTGTCTCATACGCTTTGTCTTTTTAATATCTTTCGTGAAAATGATGGGAAGGAAAACTGTGCTCAAGTACTAGAAGAAGAATTACATAGAATTCTTGGCTTAAAATATGTGAATGATGAGCACGATTGCAATGTTGTTAGTATGAATTCCTTGAATATCCATGATGCTAATGATATGCAAAGCCACAAGCTTGGGGAAGCTATGTTTGATGAAGATGATATTTTTTGTCCCCCGAGCTTTGATGAGCAAATTTACTATGATGAAAGCATGCCTCCTATCTATGATGATTATTGTGATGATACGTATGCCATAAAGAAGAAGTTTGCTTATGTGGAGAGTAGTAAATTTTCTATGCAAGTAGATCATGAAAAGAATGCTTTAGGTGCTGGTTATATTGTTGAATTTATTCATGATACTACTGAAAATTATTATGAGGGAGGAACATATGCTTGTAGGAATTGCAATAATATCAAGTTTCCTCTCTATGTGCTTAAAATCTTGAAGTTATGCTTGTTTTACCTTCCTATGCTTGTTGATTATTGTTCCCATAAGTTGTTTTCTCACAAAATCCCTATGCATAGGAAGTGGGTTAGACTTAAAAGTGCTAGTCATATGCTTCATGATGCTCCCGTTATGTTTCAATTCTTATCTTTTATGTGAGCATCATTATCATCATCATGCCTAGCTAGAAAGGCATTAAAGAAAAGCGCTTGTTGGGGGACAACCCAATATTTATCCTTACTGTTTTTGCGTGTTCACATGATTATGCTACTGTAGTAATCATGTTTTATAGCTTTTGTTTCAATAAAGTGCCAAGTAAGACCTTTAGGATGGCTTACGGTGATAGTTGTGTTGATCCGGCTGAAAATCAGAAACTTTTTCACCCAGTAAATTAGTTTTGTTAATTCACAGAAACGTTATTATGATCTGAGTCTTTTTGCTCTGGATTGGTACACGAATTTCTTAGGACTTCCTAATTTGGTAGGAATGTTGGAGTACCAGAAGTATAAATTTGATACAGATTAGTACAGACTGTTCTGTTTTTGACAGATTCTGTTTTCTCTGTGTTGTTTGCTTATTTTGATGAATCTATGAGTAGTATCGGAGGGTATGAACCATAGATAAGTTGGAGTACAGTAGATATTACACCATTATGAATTTAGAATGAGTTAATTACAGTACCAATGTGGTGGTTTTGTTTTTTTCACTAACAGAGCTTACAAGATTTCCTGTTGAGTTTTTGTTGTGAAGTTTTCAAGTTTTGGGTAAAGATTCGATGGACTACGGAATAAGGAGTGGAAAGAGCCTAATCTTGGGTATTCCCAAGGCACCCCAAGGTAATATTCAAGGACAACGAAGAGCCTAAGCTTGGGGATGCCCCGGGAGGCATCCCCTCTTTCGTCTTCGTTCATCGGTAACTTTACTTGGAGCTATATTTTTATTCACCACATGATATGTGTTTTTCTTGGAGCATCATTTTCTTTTGTTAGTATTTGCTTGATGTTAATTATATTAGTGTTTTGCATCTTTAGTTTCAATAAAAAAGTCAAGGATAGCCTTTGCCATGCTTGTTTTGCTAGTATACATGTTGCTGTTTGAAAACTGAAAGTTTACCGCTGTTGCAAAAATTCCCTAGAAAAGTTAGAGAGTGGTATAATGTTGAATCTTTTTGAATATTGAGATATGATAAATTTATTAAAGTGGGAATTTTAGTTCATAATTTTTGGAGTTAGGGAAGTATGATGACTCTTGCATTCTTTACAGACTGTACTGTTTTGGCAGATTGCTGTTATGGTTGCATTGTTTGCATATGTTTGCTTGTTTAATGATTCTATTTGGTGATAGAAGTATTAATATGCAGAGGCATTTAGTATTCAATGTTGAATAATAATTTTACTGATTTGTTACAGTAGAAAATGACAAGGTTTTGCTTTGGTTTATACTAAGCTATCTCACGAGTTCTTGTTGAGTTTGTTGTGAATGAAGCTTTTGATAAAAAGAGAAACCATGATATGAGAGGAATTTAGGAGACACAAAAGCTCAAGCTTGGGGATTCCCAAGGCAACCCAAGATAATATTTCAAGAAGTCTCAAGCATCTAAGCTTGGGGATGCCCCGGTAGTCATCCCACCTTTCTTCTTCAACAACTATCGGTTAGTATCGGTTGAGCCTAAGTTTTTGCTTCTTCACCTGAGTTGTGCTATCCTTGCAATATAGTTTTCTTTAGCTTTGCTTGCTGTTTGAATAAAGTATCAAGATCTGAAATTATTAAATGAGAGAGAGTCTTCGCATAGTTGCATAATTATTTAGCTACTCATTGATCTTCACTCATATCTTTCGGAGTAGTTTGTCTTTTGCTCTAGTACTTCACTTAGATCTTTAGAGCACGGTGGTGGATTTGTTTTAAAGAAACTATTGATCTCTCATGCTTCACTTAAATTATTTTGAGAGTCGTTAATAGCATGGTAATTTGCTTAATGTTAATATACTTGGTATTCAAGATATGTGAAACTTTCTTTTGAGTGAATTGAATACTAAGATAAGTTTGATGCTTGATAATTGTTTTGAGATATGGAGGTGATAATATCAAAGTCGTGCTAGTTGGGTAATTATGAATTCAAAGAATGCTTGTGTTGAAGTTAGAAAATCCCGTAGCATGCACGTATGGTTAAAGTTGTGTAACAAATTTGAAACATGAAGTGTACCTGGCTTGTGCATCCTTATGAGTGGTGGTCAGGGACGAGCGATGGTATTTTCCTACCAATCTATACCCCTAGGAGCATGCGCGTAGTACTTGATTTTTCATGGCTTCTAAATTTTTGCAATAAGTATATGATTTCTTTTGACTAATGTTGAGTCCATGGATTATACGCACTCTCACCTTTCCGCCTTTGCTAGCCTCTTCGGTACCGTGCATTGCCCTTTCTCACCTTGAGAGTTGGTGCAAACTTCGCCGGTGCATCCAAACCCCGTGATACGATACACTCTATCACACATAAACCTCCGTATATCTTCCTCAAAACAGCCACCATACCTACCTATCATGGCATTTCCATAGCCATTCCGAGATATATTGCCATGCAACTTCCATCATCATCATCATGACATACATTACTTTGTCATATTGCCATTGCATGATCATGTAGTTGACATCGTATTTGTGGCAAAGCCACCATGCATTATGTTTCATACATGTCACTCTTGATTCATTGCACCATCCTGGTACACCGCTGGAGGCATTCATATAGAATCATATCTTGTTCTAAGTTTCGAGTTGTAATCCTTATGTTGTAATCAATAGAAGTGTGATGATCATCATTATTAGAGCATTGCCCAAACAAAAAAAGGAGAAAGGCGAAAAGAAAAAAGGAAAGGCCCAAAAAAATAAAAATAAAATAAAAAGGGCAATGCTACTATCTCTTTTTCCACACTTGTGCTTCAAAGTAGCACCTTGTTCTTCATGTAGTGAGTCTCATATATTGTGCTTCAAAGTAGCACCTTGTTCCTCATGTAGTGAGTCTCATAAAGTTGTCCTTTTTATACTAGTGGGATTTTTTCATTATAGAACTTGGCTTGTATTTTCCTATGATGGGCTTCCTCAAATGCCCTAGGTCTTCGTGAGCAAGCAAGTTGGATGCACACCCACTAGTTTTCTTTTGTTGAGCATTCATAGCTCTAGAGCATCCGTTGCATGGCAATCCCTACTCCTCATGTTGACATCAATTAATGGGCATCTCCATAGCCCGTTGATTAGCCTCGTCAATGTGAGACTTTCTCCTTTTTTGTCTTCTCCACACAATCCCCATCATCATATTCTATTCCACCCATAGTGCTATATCCATGGCTCGCGCTCATGTATTGCGTAAAGGTTGAAAAAGTTTGAGATTATTTAAGTATGAAACAATTGCTTGGCTTGTCATCGGGGGTATAGAAGTTGGGAACATCTTTGTGTGACGAAAATGAAGCATAGCCTAACTATATGATTTTGTGGGGATGAACTTTCTTTTGCCATGCTATTTTGAGAAGACATGATTGCTTTGATTAGTACGCTTGAAGTATTATTATTTTTATGTCAATATGAACTTTTATCTTGAATCTTTCGGATCTGAGTATTCATGCCACAATTAAGAAGATTTACATTGAAATTATGCCAAAGTATCATTCCGCATCAAAAATTCTTTTTTATCATTTACCTACTCGAGGACGAGCAGGAATTAAGCTTGGGGATGCTTGATACGTCTCCAACGTATCTATAATTTTTGATTGCTCCATGCTACTTTATCTACTGTTTTAGGCAATATTGGGCTTTATTATCCAATTTTATATTATTTTTGGGACTAACCTATTAACCGGAGGCCCAACCCAGATTTGCCGTTTTATGCCTATTTCAGTGTTTCGAGGAAAAGGAATATCAGATGGAGTCAAAACGGAACGAAATCAACTGGAGAAGTTATTTTCGGAAGGAAAGCAACCTGATAGACTTGGAGTGCATGTCAGGGGAGTCCCTGGCTGCCCACGAGGGTTGGGGGTGCGCCCACCCCCCTGGGCGCGCCCCCGCCTCGTGAGCACCCCGGAGGACCACCGACGTACCCCCTACACCCATATATACCTACGTGCCCTAAAACTTCTAGAACAGAAGATAGATCGGGAGTTCCGCCGCAGCAAGCCTCTGTAGCCACCAAAAACCTCTCGGGAGCCCGTTCCGGCGCCCTGCCAGAGGGGGAACCCCTCACCGGTGGCCATTTTCATCATCCCAGCGCTATCCATGACGAGGAGGGAGTAGTTCACCCTCGGGGCTGAGGGTATGTACCAGTAGCTATGTGTTTGATCTCTCTCTCTCTCTCTCTCTCGTGTTCTCTCTCGTGTTCCTCTATGGCACGATCTTGATGTATCCCGAGCTTTGATATTGTAGTTGGATCTTATGATGTTTCTCCCCCTCTACTCTCTTGTGATGAATTGAGTTTCCCCTTTGAAGTTATCTTATCAGATTGAGTCTTTTATGAGAACACTTGATGTATGTCTTGCCGTGATTATCTGTGGTGACAATGGGATATCATGTGCCACTTGATGTATGTATTGGTGATCAACTTGCGGGTTTCGTGACATTGGGATCCTATGCATAGGGGTTGGCACGCGTTCTTGACTCTCCGGTAGAAACTTTGGGGCACTCTTTGAAGTACTTTGTGTTGGTTGGATAAATCTGAGATTGTGTGATGCATATCGTATAATCATGCCCACGGATACTTGAGGTGACAATGGAGTATCTAGGTGACATTAGGGTTTTGGTTGATTTGTGTCTTAAGGTGTTATTCTAGTACGAAATCTTTTATAAGATTGATCCGAAAGAATAGCTTTGAGGTGGTTTCGTACCCTACCACAATCTCTACGTTTGTTCTCCGCTATTAGTGGCTTCAGAGTGACTCTTTGTTGCATGTTGAGGGCCAGTTATATTACCTATCTATGTTATTATTGTTGAGAGAACTTGCACTAGTGAAAGTATGAACCCTAGGCCTTGTTTCCTATCATTGCAATACTGTTTACGCTCACTTTTACCACTTGTTACCTTTCTGTTTTTATTATTTCAGATTACAAAAACCTATATCTACCATCCATATTGCACTTGTATCACCATATGTTCGCCGAACTAGTGCACCTATACAATTTACCATTGTATTGGGTGTGTTGGGGACACAAGAGACTCTTTGTTATTTGGTTGCAGGGTTGCTTGAGAGAGACCATCTTCATCCTACGCCTCCTACGGATTGATAAACCTTAGGTCATCCACTTGAGGGTTGCTACTGTCCTACAAACCTGTGCACTTGCAGGCCCAACAACGTCTACAAGAAGAAGTCTGTGCAGTAGACATCACGAGACAACCCCAAAGTCCTGTCTTGGTTTAGTGTTCGAGTTACTGGCCACTACCGCTTGCACAAGCTATTCAAACTCACTGTCTGAATCAGTTCGGTTTCTTGAGTCTCAACTACAAGCTGAAAGACATCGATCAGCTGTGCTGAGACAAGAAGCGGAAGGACTACGGAAGTCCCTGGAGCATTCAGATGCATACTTTCTGGTGCAACAACAAGCGTTGGAGGATTTTAGCACCAAACAGGACAAAGCTAATCAGCTTGCTAAGCTTATTGCCAGCATGGTGGATACCCAGGATAACGTTTCTTGAGCTCTTCTGAAGTTGTTTCAGTTATGCTCTTGTTTTGCTGCCGTGTTTATTTGCACTGGTGGCCAATTTTGACGGCCAAGTGTATGTAATATGCTGCTCTGTTCCCTATATTTGCAGTGGTGGTGAATTTTGATGCCCAGTGGATGTAATATGTGTAATAGCGGTAATAGGCTAGCCTTAATTGCTTGCTTATTTATTTCCTTATTGTCTTGTTTAGTTGTTTGCTTGTAGTCAATGCAGTTCTTTTTCTGTGTTTTTCTACTGGCCACAATAGCCTATTTTTGGTAACTAGGCCAAAATAATCATGGCAACACACAGACTGTTGTAACCATGGGCCTCCTGCAGGCCGTATGATCCATTGGCCTTCGTTCGGCCATAGGACCATTGGCCTTCTATATGGGCCGTAGGATCCATCGGCCTTCTATACGGGCCTTAGGGATCAATGGGCCTTCTACGGGCCATAGGGTCCATGGGCCTTCTACGGGTCGTACTATCCATGGGCCTCATACGGGCCGTAGGATCCATGGGCCTTCTACGGGGCGTATCATCATTTCACCAATCATGGGCCGTGCTATTCGTGCACCATAACGGGCCGTTAATAGGGCATATTTGATAACTCTATGAAAACAGCCCAACGGGTTTTTTTTGACATGAAAACGGCCAAACGTATTAACGGTCCGCAAACGGGCCGACTGTAACGATGGGCTGAATTTGGCCCACAAGCAGAAAATGACAGTAACGGGCCGTATGTAACCGAATGCTGCAAATGATCCCAAGAATCAATGGACCCTGAGAAGGCCGAAAGATAACTTGGGCTGGAGATGGCCCAATGGATAATGGGCCGTTAATGGGTATAAAGTGATACACTGTTCATTACGGGCCAGTTTCACCACAGGCCGTTAATGGGCCAAGAGTTACAAAGGTCCTCATATGGGCCGAAAGAAGTCATGGGCCACACATGGGTCGAAAGTTAAAACGGGCTGAATCATATTGGATGGCCCAGATGCCGCTACTGGGCCTAATTCGGATAGGGCGTAACGGGCCCTGGGTTAGCGGGCCGTAAATGGGCTATATGCGAACAGGCCGTTAACAGACTTTCCATGGGCCGGCCCACCACCTTTTGACCAAGTCAAACGGGCCGGCCTTTTTATAGGAATGGGCCTTAGTTGGTCCCTGCCACGTGTCGCCGTATCATAGGAGCCTTCGGTCCAATGAGCGGATGACATCTGTCCCAACGGTGAGCCGACACGTGTTTCCTCCAGCCAATGATGATTTTACACGTGGAAAATCCCCATTGGTCGGGGCTGTTAACGGGTTATCGGATCCAAAACCTGACCTGATAGCTTAACGGCGTTCCGTTACGGTGGATGCCACATGTCGGTCACCCTTGACGAAAGCAGTTCTGTGACGCACGATTTATCGTCATGGAAGTGGACACTTCCGTGATGATAATTTTGGTAATGTCATGGAACACTTCTACGACAGCACGGGTATGACTATCTTGATTCTGTCATAAATTTGTCATGGATGTACATTCATGACAAAAAATGTGACCTACTATGACAAACACGTATCATCACGGAAGTGTATTTTTTTGTAGTGGGTCCTGCTTGATTGTATTCAATGTGTATAGGGGTTACAAGAGTTGATCTACCTCGAGATCGTAATGGCTAAACCCTAACTGTCTAGCCTATGATTGTTCTGATAGCATCTATGGACTAAACCCTCCGGTTTATATATACACTGGAGGGGCCTAGGGTTGTACAGAGTCAGTTTACAAGGGAAGGAAATAGTACATACGAATCCTTGCCATCCATGCATATAGGACTCCTACCCGGACACGGGGGATAGTCTTCTTCTTTTATCTTCATGGCCCATCGGTCTGGCCCATATCAAATAGACCGGACACCCGAGGACCCCCCTAATCCAGGACTCCCTCAGTAGCCCCTGAACCAGTCTTCGATGGCGATGTGTTCGGCACACGGATTTTCTACGACATTGTAAGGCGGGTTCCTTCTCCTGAAAGTTAGCTTCCCGTATAAAGGAACTGTGTACGGCTCTGCATACTCAATACAACCTTTAGCCACGAAGGCAAGATGTCAAAATAGGAAAAGTGTCTTTTACTGACAACTTTTTTCGGCGAAGCGTCACACTTAACTCTTTAATATTTTGAACCATTTTCACACCTCCCATTTTGCATTTCGAGGCTTAGGCTCCATTGGCACGTCTTTTCAAAACAAAGATCATGCCTGCCTATTACGGGATTCTCATCAATATGGTTTTGGTAACCCAACTGCGCCTTACACAAGATCTTGTTGGGAACAGGCGAGGTTTATGGCTTGAGAGGGGGACAGTTCGTATTTTCACCGTCTATAAGAGGATAAAGATCCCTCCTTTTTCCCCACGCCTTCCTCTAGCTTCTGTTTTTCAACCTCCAAGCTCTAGCGCCCCAAAACTCTGATCTTTCCCACCGCCACCACCCTCCCCAGCAATGGCTGGGTCCGGTTCCAAGGGAAAATGGGAGGCCTCCTCCGTCACCGAAAAGGATGTCAAGGATCTCCAGAGCGCAGGTTATCTATCTGTGGATATTGCGCATAGGCCCCCTAACAAAGATCAGGTTATCCCTACTCCGGGGCCGATGAGAGGGTCATGTTCATCCCCCATTTCCTCCGAGGGCTAGGGTTTCCCCTCCACCCCTTCGTCCGAGGTCTCATGTTCTACTACAGGTTAGATTTTTAGGATCTAGCCCCAAATTCCTTCCTCCACATATTGGCATTCATCGTCGTGTGTGTGGCTCTGCTCCGCATCCCGCCACACTTCATCCTACGACTCAAGGTTTTCAATCTGAAACTGAAGGTGGTCGACGGACAGCACGCGGACTGTGGTGGAGCCATGTCGAGCAAGCTCCCCAATTTCGTCTGGCCCAAAGGGGCATTCGTTGAGACTATCAAGGCGTGGCAGCAAGAGTGGTTCTACATCATCGAACCCCGTGACGCCAAATGGGTGGCCATGCCTGACTTCAGATCCGGACCCCCCACGAGACTCACCTCATGGACCGCCAAGGGCCTTGATTAGGGGTCCCAACCGGAGGTGAAGATGCTACAGAAACACATCTCCAACGTGTTGGGTGCGAACACTGGTCTCAAAAATGTGATTCAAGTGATGCTCTTCCTCCATATCCTTCCCTACCAACTCCGGGCCTCCCCATGTGGGAGTTCAATACGAAGGAGCCACGGACCTTGAAGCGCTTCTTCGGCACCACACACAAAGATATATGGAAGCTACTCTTCAAGGCCAAGAAAAGTTGGCAGATGAAGACCGAGGACATCGGACTTGACATCGAGAACCCGGCCTCGACGGTAAGCACAATATTTCCGAAGACCTATCTGGTCAATACTTCAAATATAATAAAGATTATATAGCCTACCTTCCATACAGGGCTGGACGGCAAAGGCGGAGCTGATCAACTGTCTGGCACCGCTGCCTAAGAACCCGGCCACACCCCAGCTAATGGAGATGCTAGTCCCGATGCCCTGTCAGGCCGGAGAAGAAGGCCAAGAAGAAGAAAGGCAAGGAGGCCAAGGGTGGCCCCCGCCAGAAAGGTCCTTTGGACACAACGTCCAGAGAGACCGAAGCCCTCTCTTCCCATGAGGGAGATGAGGAAGAAGAGGAGGAGGAGGAGGTGGAAAGCGACTCCCCCCATAAGGGGAGTAAGAAAAAGAGGACGGCCTCCGAAGACCCGGAGGGGGAGGCACCAAAAAGAGGGAAGCTGGCCATCCTGGATAGTTTGGACTCAGAGTCCAAACTAGACCCCAAGAGACCTCCCAGGGTGAAGCCCTGGGCCGAATCGTAAGTATTCAAAAACTTACTGTTCATCTTCGGTCTTCCTGCTTCTGTTATATAAGTTGTTTTGTTATTTGCCTTTCAGCCCTCCCCACGACTTGAAGGAAATATGCCCTAGAGGCAATAATAAATTTTTTATTTTTTATTTCCTTATTCATGATAAATGTTTATTATTCATGCTAGAATTGTATTAACTGGAAACTTGATACATGTGTGGATACACAGACAAAATACTTTGTCCCTAGTATGCCTTTACTTGACTAGCTCGTTAATCAAAGATGGCTAAGTTTCCTAGCCATTGACATGTGTTGTCATTTGATGAACGGGATCACATCATTAGGAGAATGATTTGATGGACAAGACCCATCCGTTAGCTTAGCATAATGATCATTCAGTTTTATTGCTACTACTTTCTTAATATCAAATACATATTCCTCTGACTATGAGATTATGCACCTCCCGGATACCGGAGGAATTTCTTGTGTGCTATCAAACATCACAACGTAACTGGGTGATTATAAAGATACTCTACAGGTATCTCCGAAGGTGTTTGTTGGGTTGGCATAGATCGAGATTAGGATTTGTCACTCCTAGTATCGGAGATGTATCTTTGGGTCCTCTCGATAATGCACATCATAAGAAGCCTTGCAAGCAACGCGCCTAATGAGTTAGTTGCAGGATGATGCATTACGGAACGAGTAAAGAGACTTGCCGGTAACGAGATTGAACTAGGTATGAAGATACCGATGATCGAATCTTGGGCAAGTAACATACCGATGACAAAGGGAATAACGTATGTTGTCATAACGTTTTGACTGATAAAGATCTTCGTAGAATATGTGGGAACCAATATGAGCATCCAGGTTCCGCTATTGGTTATTGACCGGAGAGGTGTCTCGGTCAAGTCTACATAGTTCTTGAACCCGTAGGGTCCACACGCTTAATGTTTGATGACGATTTGTATTACATGAGTTATGTGATTCGGTGACCGGATGTTGTTCGGAGTCCTGAATGAGATCACGGACATGACGAGGAGTATCAAAACGGCCGAGAGGTAAAGATTGATATATTGGATGATAGTATTCGGACACCGGAAGTGTTCCAGAATGTATCGGGTACATATCGGAGTATCGGGGGGGTGTTACCGGAACCCCCCGGGGGAAGATATGGGCCATATGGGCCCTAGGAGGGAGCACACCAGCCCACAAAGGGGTGGCACCCCCCCCTAAGTAAGGAGGCCGAATAGGACTAGGAGGAGGGGGCGACGCCCCCCTCTTACCTTCTCCCCCCTCTCTTCCCCTCTTTCCTCCTCCGGTAAAAGAAAGAGGGGGGGTGATGACCCACAAGTATAGGGGATCTATCGTAGTGGTTTGATATGTAAGAGTGTCGAACCCAACGAGGAGCAGAAGGAAATGATAAGCGGTTTTCAGCAAGGTATTCTCTACAAGTACTGAAATAAGTGGTAACAGATAGTTTTGTGATAAGATAAATGGTAACGAGCAACAAGTAACAAAAGTAAATAAAGTGCAGCAAGGTGGCCCAATACTTTTTGTAGCAAAGGACAAGCCTGGACAAACTCTTATAATAGGAAAAGCGCTCCTGAGGACACATGGGAATATCATCAAGCTAGGTTTCATCATGCTCATATGATTCACGTTCGGTACTTTGATAATTTGATATGTGGGTGGACCGGTGCTTGGGTGCTGCCCTTACTTGGACAAGCATCCCACTTATGATTAACCTCTATTGCAAGCATCCGCAACTACAACAAAAGTATTAAGGTAAACCTAACCATAGCATGAAACATATGGATCCAAATCAGCCCCTTACGAAGCAACGCATAAACTAGGGTTTAAGCTTCTGTCACTCTAGCAACCCATCATCTACTTATTACTTCCCAATGCCTTCCTCTAGGCCCAAATAATGGTGAAGTGTTATGTAGTCGACGTTCACATAACACCACTAGAGGTTAGACAACATACATCTTATCAAAATATCGAACGAATACCAAATTCACATGACTACTAATAGCAAGACTTCTCCCTTGTCCTCAGGAACAAACGTAACTACTCACAAAGCATATTCATGTTCATAATCAGAGGGGTAATAATATGCATAAAGGATCTGAACATATGATCTTCCACCAAATAAACCAACTAGCATCAACTACAAGGAGTAATCAACACTACTAGCAACCTACTAGCACCAATCCCGGACATGGAGACAAGAATTGGATACAAGAGATGAACTAGGGTTTGGAGATGAGATGGTGCTGGTGAAGATGTTGATGGAGATTGCCCTCTCCCGATGAGAGGAGCGTTGGTGATGACGATGGTGATGATTTCCCCCTCCCGGAGGGAAGTGTCCCCGGCAGAACAGCTCTGCCGGAGCCCTAGATTGGTTCCGCCAAGGTTCCGCCTCGTGGCGGCGGAGTCTCGTCCCGAAAGGTTGCTTCTGATTTTTTTCTCATCGAAAGACTTCATATAGGAGAAGATGGGCGTCGGAGAGCCACCAGGGGGCCCACGAGGTAGGGGGCGCGCCCAGGGGGAGGGCGCGCCCCCCACCCTCGTGAGCAGGGTGTGGGCCCCCTGGCCTTCATCTTTGGCGACGATTTTTCTTTATTTATTTTAAGATATTCCGTGGAGTTTCAGGACTTTTGGAGTTGCGCAGAATAGGTCTCCAATATTTGCTCCTTTTCCAGCCAGAATTCCAGCTGCCGGCATTCCCCCTCTTCATGGTAAACCTTGTAAAATAAGAGAGAATAGCCATAAGTATTGTGACATATCGTGAAATAACAGCCCATAATGCGATAAATATCGATATAAAAGCATGATGCAAAATGGACGTATCAACTCCCCCAAGCTTAGACCTCGCTTGTCCTCAAGCGAAAAGCCGATAACAATAAATATGTCCTCATGTTTAGAAGTAGAGGCGTCGATAAAAATAAAATACGGACATGAAGGCATCATGATTATTTTCATAACAGCAACATATATAGATTTGTCATATGATTACTTATGTTCAAGTGATGATCTTTTCACAAAGCCAAAGTATGAATCATAAACCTTATTGAGCACCAACAAATTATACCCTCAGTCATTGAAGCAATTGCAATTTATCATAACATCGGAAAGAGTCTATGTCAGAGCTTAAAAGCAAGTCCACATACTCAACTATCACTTAGTCCTTCATAATTGCTAACACTCACGCAATACTTGTGGTTACGGAGTTTTAACCGGACACAGAGAAAGATAGGGGCTTGTAGTTTTGCCCCACAACCTTTTACCTCAAGGGTAATGTCAACAATAATAATTCATGCTCCCCCACATCCAATTAGATATATATATCATGTTCTTTCCAACATGCTGAGCTTGCCAAAGGATAAAATGAAAAAGGAAAGGTGAAGATCACCGTGACTCTTGCATAAAGTAGAGGATAATAATAAAAGATAGGCCCTTCGCAGAGGGAAGCAGAGGTTGCCATGCGCTTTTATGGTTGGATGCACAAAATCTTAATGCAAAAGAACGTCACTTTATATTGCCCCTTGTATGTGAACCTTTATTATGCAGTCCGTCGCTTTTATTGCGTCCACAACAAGTTCGTACAAAGCTTATTTCTCTGCACTAATAAGTCATGCATATTTAAAGAGCAATTTTTATTGCTTGCACCGATGACAACTTACTTGAAGGATCTTACTCAATCCATAGGTAGATATGGTGGACTCTCATGGCTAAACTGGTTTAAGGGTATTTGGAAGCACAAGTAGTATCTCTACTTGGTGCTGAGAATTTGGCTAGCATGAGGGGGGAAGGCAAGCTCAACATGTTAGAGGAACCATGACAACATACTTTATCTCAGATGTAAGAAAACATAACTCATTATGTTGTCTTCCTTGTCCAACATCAACTCTTTAGCATGTCATATTTTAATGAGTGCTCCCAATCATAAAAGATGTCAATGATAATATATCTATATGTGAAACCTCTCTCTCCTTATTACTTCCTATTAATTGCAACGATGACCAAAGCTATATTTGCCAACTCCCAACAACTTTTAATCATCATACTCTTTCTATGTGAAGTCATTACTCTCAATAAGATCAATATGAACTCTTTGTTTCTTTTTATTCTTTTCTTTATTCACCCAAGATCATGGCAAAGTAATCAAGCCCTTGACTCAACACTAATCTTTATTATATATAGCTCACGGACTCGATTGCATAGAGGGATCATAAAGCAAAACTCAAAACTAGATCGTGCCATGACTTTATTCTACTAAATCAAGATACTACTAATAGGATCGAACTAAGAAAAACGGTAAAGATAGGAGTTGTGATGGTGATACGATACCGGGGCACCTCCCCCAAGTTTGGCAGTTGCCAAGGGGAGTGCCCATACCCATGTGATTATATCTCCTTTGTTGTTGGCGGTGGAGGTGTTGTTGATGATGGACGCTTGTCGTCCACCTTCCATGGCATAGGCTCACCCTCATAGAAGGATGATCGAGTCTCCAGAATCCTCAAATCTGCAACGGAAACAGTTCGAAACGAAAACAGAGGATATTTGCGTGATACGGTCATCAAAACCTTCCGGAGAATATATAACGAATTTTTACCGACCAAAATATGTATCGTGCAAGAAAACTGAGTCCGGAGGACACACGAGGTGCTCACGAGGTAGGGGGGCGCGCCCAGGGGGTAGGGCGCGCCCTCCACCCTCGTGGAGGCCTCGTGTCCTCCCCGGACTGCTACTTATTTTTCTATTTTTCTAAATATTCCAAAACGGAGAAATATTGCTTTAAAAATTGTTTTGGGGTCGGTTTACTTACCGCACCACATACCTATTCCTTTTCGGAGTCTGGAACGTTCTGGAAAGTGTCCCTTATGTATTCCTCCGGGGTTACGGTTTCAATAATATTGGTTTCAACATTTATGGGATTACCTGAAATATAATGTTTGATTCTTTGACCGTTTACCACCTTCGGATTTGTGCCTGCGAAGTTGTTGATTTTTATGGCACCGGAACGATAGACCTCCTCGATAACGTAAGGACCTTCCCATTTGGAGAGAAGTCTTCCTGCAAAAAATCTTAAACGAGAGTTGTATAGTAATACATAATCACCTACATTAAACTCACGCTTTTGTATCCTTTTGTCATGCCATCTTTTAACTTTTTCTTTAAACAACTTGGCATTTTCATAGGCTTGGGTTCTCCATTCATCAAGTGAGCTAATATCAAATAACCTCTTCTCACCGGCAAGTTTGAAAACATAGTTGAGCTCTTTAATAGCCCAATATGCCTTATGTTCTAGTTCAAGAGGTAAGTGACATGCTTTCCCATAAACCATTTTATACGGAGACATACCCATAGGATTCTTATATGCAGTTCTATAGGCCCATAATGCATCATCAAGTTTCTTGGACCAATTCTTTCTAGACCTATTGACAGTCTTTTGCAAAATTAATTTGAGCTCTCTATTGCTCAATTCTACCTGACCACTAGACTGCAGGTGATATGGAGATGCAATTCTATGATTAACATCGTATTTAGCAAGCATCTTACGGAAAGCACCATGAATAAAGTGTGAACCACCATCAGTCATTAAATATCTAGGGACTCCAAACCTCGGAAAAATAACTTCCTTAAGCATTTTAATAGAAGTGTTATGATCAGCACTACTAGTTGGAATAGCTTCTACCCACTTAGTAACGTAATCAACAACAACTAAAATATGTGTATATCCATTAGAGGCAGGAAAAGGTCCCATATAATCAAAGCCCCAAACATCAAATGGTTCAATAACAAGTGAATAATTCATAGGCATTTCTTGACGTCTACTAATATTACCAATTCTTTGACATTCATCACAAGATAAAACAAACTTACGGGCATCCTTGAAGAGAGTAGGCCAATAAAAACCAGATTGCAATACCTTATGTGCAGTTCTATCTCCAGCGTGGTGTCCTCCATAAGCTTCGGAGTGACACTTGCGTAGGATCTGTTCCTGTTCATGCTCAGGTACACAACGTCTAATAACACCATCTACTCCTTCTTTATAAAGATGTGGATCATCCCAAAAGTAATGTCTCAAATCATAAAAGAACTTTTTCTTTTGTTGGTATGTGAAGCTAGGTGGTATAAATTTAGCAACAATATAATTAGCATAATCAGCATACCACGGAGTGCTACGAGAAGTACTTATGACATTTAATTGCTCATCAGGAAAGCTATCATCAATAGGTAGTGGGTCATCAAGAACATTCTCTAGCCTAGATAAGTTGTCTGCAACGGGGTTCTCAGCTCCTTTTCTATCAACAATATGCAAATCAAATTCTTGCAGCAAGAGAACCCATCTAATGAGTCTAGGTTTAGCATCTTTCTTTTCCATAAGATATTTAATAGCAGCATGATCGGTGTGAATAGTTACTTTAGAATCAACAATATAGGGTCTGAATTTATCACAAGCAAATACAACTGCTAAAAGTTCCTTTTCGGTAGTAGCATAATTTCTTTGAGCATTGTCTAGAGTCTTACTAGCATAATGGATAACATTTAATTTCTTATCAACTCTTTGCCCTAGAACAGCACCTACAGCATAATCACTAGCATCACACATAATTTCAAAGGGTAAATTCCAATCAGGTGGCTGAACAATAGGTGCAGAGACTAATGCTTTCTTAAGTATTTCAAATGCTTCTACACAATCATCATCAAAGACAAATGGTACATCTTTTTGTAATAAATTAGTCAGAGGCCGAGAGATTTTTGAGAAGTCCTTAATGAACCTCCTATAAAATCCGGCGTGACCAAGGAAACTTCTTATACCTTTGATGTCCTTGGGACATGGCATCTTTTCAATAGCATCAACCTTGGCTTTATCAACTTCAATACCTCTTTCAGAAACTTTGTGCCCCAAGACAATACCTTCATTAACCATAAAGTGGCACTTTTCCCAATTCAAGACAAGATTAGTTTCTTCACATCTCTGCAAAACTCGATCAAGATTGCTCAAGCAATCATCAAAAGAGGAACCATAGACGGAAAAGTCGTCCATGAAAACCTCACAAATCTTTTCACAAAAATCAGAGAATATAGCCATCATGCATCTTTGAAAGGTAGCAGGTGCATTACATAAACCAAAAGGCATACGTCTATAAGCAAAAGTACCAAAAGGGCATGTAAAAGTAGTCTTTGATTGATCTTTAGCCGACACAGGTATTTGAGAGAAACCAGAATAACCATCTAGAAAGCAATAATGTGTATGTTTGCATAATCTTTCTAGCATTTGATCAATAAAAGGTAAGGGGTAATGATCTTTCTTAGTAGCTTTATTTAATTTGCGGAAATCAATTACCATCCTATAACCTGTGATAATTCTTTGCGGGATCAATTCATCTTTATCATTAGGGACAACAGTAATACCTCCCTTCTTAGGGACACAATGGACAGGACTTACCCACTGACTATCAGCAACGGGATAAATTATACCTGCCTCCAGAAGCTTGAGTATTTCTTTTCTTACCACTTCTTTCATTTTAGGATTCAAACGTCGTTGAGGATCACGAACTGGTTTGGCATCCGCTTCCAAATTTATTTTATGTTGACATAGAGTGGGACTAATGCCCTTAAGATCATCAAGAGTATATCCAATAGCGGCACGGTGCTTCTTCAGAGTTTTCAATAATCTTTCTTCTTCATGCTCTGAAAGGTTAGCACTAATAATAACAGGATATATTTTCTTTTCATCAAGATAAGCATACTTAAGATTATCAGGCAACGGTTTAAGCTCAAACACGGGATCACCCTTGGGTGGAGGAGGATCCCCTAGGATTTCAACAGGCAAATTGTGTTTCAGAATAGGTTCCTGTTTAAAGAATACTTCATCTATTTCCCTTCTTTCATTCATGAACATCTCATTTTCATGGTCTAGCAAATAATGTTCTAAAGGATCACTAGGAGGTACAGCAATAGAAGCAAGACCAATAATTTCATCCTTACTAGGCAATTCTTCCTCACGATGTTGTTTACTAAATTTAGAGAAATTAAACTCATGAACCATATCATCCAAGCAAATAGTAACAACATTCTTTTTGCAGTCTATCTTAGCATTAACAATATTCAAGAAGGGTCTACCAAATATAATGGGACAAAAGCTATCTTGTGGAGAACCAAGAACAAGAAAATCAGCGGGATATTTGGTTTTCCCACACAAGACTTCAACATCTCTAACAATTCCCATTGCAGATATAGTATCTCTATTGGCAAGTTTAATTGTAACATCAATATCTTCTAACTCAGCAGGTGCGATATCATGCATAATTTCTTTATATAAGTCAATGGGTATAACACTAGCACTAGAACCCATATCACATAAGCCATGATAACAATGATCTCCTATTTTAACAGAAATAACAGGCACGCCTACCACGGGTCTATGTTTATCTCTATCACAGGGTTTAGCAATTCTAGCAGTTTCACCAGAGAATTCAATGACATGCCCATCAATATTATCGGACAAGAGATCTTTAACAATAGCAATATTAGGTTCTACTTTGACTTGCTCAGGAGGTGTATAAGTTCTAGTATTGCTTTTACGAACAACAGTTGAAGCTTTAGCATGATCCTTTACTCTAGCAGGGAAAGGTGGTTTCTCAACATAAGAGGTGGGAACAATAGGATCATTATAAGTGATGGTCTTTTCTTCAACTTTAATAGGTGCAGCTACTTTTACTTCTATGGGAGGATGATATTTAAACCACTTCTCCTTGGGGAGATCAACATAAGTAGCAAAAGATTCACAGAAAGAAGCTACTATCTCAGAGTCAAGTCCATATTTAGTGCTAAACTTACGGAAAATATCGGTATCCATAAAAGATTTAACACAATCAAACTTAGGTGTCATACCTGACTCCTTACCTTCGTCGAGGTCCCAATCTTCAGAGTTGCGTTTAATTCTATCCAATAAATTCCATCTGAATTCAATAGTCTTCATCATAAAAGAGCCAGCACAAGAAGTGTCGAGCATGGTTTGATTATTATGAGAAAGCCGAGCATAAAAACTTTGCATAATTATTTCTCTTGAGAGCTCATGATTGGGGCATGAATATAACATTGATTTAAGCCTCCCCCAAGCTTGAGCGATGCTTTCTCCTTTGCGAGGCCAAAAATTATATATATAATTGCGATCACGATGAACAAGATGCATAGGGTAATACTTTTGATGAAATTCCAATATCACTCTTTTATAGTTCCATGATCTCATATCATCACATAGCCTATACCATGTCGATGCGTCTCCCTCCAAAGATAAAGGGAAAGCCTTCTTCTTAACAACATCATCGGGTATACCTGCAAGCTTAAATAATCCACAAATATCATCCAAATAGCGTAGATGCTCGTCAGGATGCATTGTTCCATCTCCTGTAAAAGTATTAGCCAGCAGTTTTTCCATAATACCCGAAGGAAATTCAAAAGGAGTTTCATTTTCAATAGGTTCAGTAGGTTGAGGAGCAACTCTTTGCTCTACTAGACGGGGTGAAGATACCCCGAACAAGCCCCTCTCAGATTCACTTTCCATAGTAACAAGTGACAGAAAATTTCAGCACACTATATAAATTTTTCCTTACCAAATTCCACTTACCAAAGGCGCTACACTCCCCGGCAACGGCGCCAGAAAAGAGTCTTGATGACCCACAAGTATAGGGGGTCTATCGTAGTCCTTTCGATAAGTAAGAGTGTCGAACCCAACGAGGAGCAGAAGGAAATGATAAGCGGTTTTCAGCAAGGTATTCTCTGCAAGTACTGAAATAAGTGGTAACAGATAGTTTTGTGATAAGATAAATTGTAACGAGCAACAAGTAACAAAAGTAAATAAAGTGCAGCAAGGTGGCCCAATCCTTTTTGTAGCAAAGGACAAGCCTGGACAAACTCTTATAATAGGAAAAGCGCTCCCGAGGACACATGGGAATATCGTCAAGCTAGTTTTCATCACGCTCATATGATTCGCGTTCGGTACTTTGATAATTTGATATGTGGGTGGACCGGTGCTTGGGTACTGCCCTTACTTGGACAAGCATCCCACTTATGATTAACCTCTATTGCAAGCATCCGCAACTACAACAAAAGTATTAAGGTAAACCTAACCATAGCATGAAACATATGGATCCAAATCAGCCCCTTACGAAGCAACGCATAAACTAGGGTTTAAGCTTCTGTCACTCTAGCAACCCATCATCTACTTATTACTTCCCAATGCCTTCCTCTAGGCCCAAATAATGGTGAAGTGTTATGTAGTCGACGTTCACATAACACCACTAGAGGTTAGACAACATACATCTTATCAAAATATCGAACGAATACCAAATTCACATGACTACTAATAGCAAGACTTCTCCCTTGTCCTCAGGAACAAACGTAACTACTCACAAAGCATATTCATGTTCATAATCAGAGGGGATATAATGTGCAGGATCTGAACATATGATCTTCCACCAATTAAACCAACTAGCATCAACTACAAGGAGTAATCAACACTACTAGCAACCTACTAGCACCAATCCCGGACTTGGAGACAAGAATTGGATACAAGAGATGAACTAGGGTTTGGAGATGAGATGGTGCTGGTGAAGATGTTGATGGAGATTGCCCTCTCCCAATGAGAGGAGCGTTGGTGATGATTTCCCCCTCCTGGAGGGAAGTGTCCCCGGCAGAACAGCTTTGCCAGAGCCCTAGATTGGTTCCGCCAAGGTTCCTCCTCGTGGCGGCGGAGTCTCGTCCCAAAAGGTTGCTTATGATTTTTTTTTCTCCTCGAAAGACTTCATATAGGAGAAGATGGGCGTCAGAGAGCCACCAGGGGGCCCACGAGGTAGGGGGGCGCGCCCAGGGGGGAGGGGCGCGCCCCCCACCCTCGTGAGCAGGGTGTGGGCCCCCCGGCCTTCATCTTTGGCGACGATTTTTCTTTATTTATTTTAAGATATTCCGTGGAGTTTCAGGACTTTTGGAGTTGCGCAGAATAGGTCTCCAATATTTGCTCCTTTTCCAGCCAAAATTCCAGCTGCCGACATTCCCCCTCTTCATGGTAAACCTTGTAAAATAAGAGAGAATAGCCATAAGTATTGTGACATATCGTGAAATAACAACCCATAATGCGATAAATATCGATATAAAAGCATGATGCAAAATGGACGTATCAGGGGGGGGGGGGAATCCTACTAGGAGCCCAAGTAGGATTCCTCCTAGTTGGGCGTGCCTAGGACTGACTCCCCCCTCTCTCCTTTATATACGTGGGGAGGGGGCGCCTAGGACTGGCTCCCCCCTCTATCGTAAAATAACAGCCCATAATGCGATAAATATCGATATAAAAGCATGATGCAAAATGGACGTATCAGGGGGGGGGAATCCTACTAGGAGCCCAAGTAGGATTCCTCCTAGTTGGGCGCGCCTAGGACTGGATCCCCCTCTCTCCTTTATATACGTGGGGAGGGGGCGCCTAGAACACACATCAACTATTCCTAGTCGTGTGCGGCGTCCCCCTCCATAGTTTACGCCTTTGGTCATATTTTCGCAGTGCTTAGGCGAAGCCCCGCGCTGATCACTTCACCATCACCATCACCACGCTGTCGTGCCGACAAAACTCATCTACTTCCTCGACACTCTGCTGGATCAAGAGCTCAAGGGACGTCATCATGCTGAACATGTGCAGAACTCCGAGGTGCCGTACGTTTGGTACTTGATCGGGTGGAACGAGAAGAAATTCAACTACATCAACCGCATTAGCAAACGCTTCCGCTTTCGGTCTATGAGGGTACATGGACACACTCTCACCCTCTCGTTGCTATGCATCTCCAAGATAGATCCTGCGTGAGTGTAGGATTTTTTTGAAATTGCATGCTATGTTTCCCAACACGAGTTGCCGCAAACTCCATTATCGGAGAGGAACTCCCTGCCACCCGAGCAGGAAGAAAGTAACATGGCTCAGGGATCGGGTAAGCAGCCCCCTTCAAAAGAGGGGGCAGGATCAGCAGCCTCCATTAATCCGGAGGCGCCTCATGCTCTGGAGGAAGCACTACAAAGTGCTTCCATCGTGGAGGAGCACCGCACCCTGATGGGTGTGGTTATGGAGAAGGTTCAGTCTGCTAAAAACTGACTGTACAAAGCCTTTTGCAGCCTGCTGAAAGGATTTGAGGTATGCACGTAAAAAAATCATATAAAATAATAAACCTGTAGATAGACAGTAGCCCCCGAGGCTCTGTCTGGTTTAGAAAAAGCGGGATAGAGGATCCACATAGTAATTGGGATAGTAACATATTGTGCTACCATTGTCACTGGCCTCCATGTTGGCGGCTATCGCCCATGCCGTAGAGGTTGCTGAACTCAATTAGAAGCTTCAAGTGGACGATGAGCAGCTCGACTGCATCAACAAGCGGTTCGATGAAATGCAAGGTATGCGTACAATGTTAAGAAGGAATTTATTTTCATATCAGAAGCGATATGTATATTGAGAGGTTAACTCATGGAATTGTTTGATTATGATCATAGGTGGTGCAGCCGAGGTCGAGACCCTCAAAGGTGCCCTTGTCCAAGCCAAGAAGGAGGTAGAGGCCAATAAGGCAGTCGCTGATAAGGCAACTGCTGCACTAGAGGCCGAACAAATTGCCCGCCGCCAACATGAAGCTCGGGTGGCCGAAATCTAGCAGGAGCTGAAGGATGCCATCAGGAAATGCAAAACATTGGAGCAGAAGACTTCGGCTCAGTCCTCCGAGATTGCCAAGGCTCTCCGTGATGCCAAAGAGGTGCGAAGTGAGTCCCGGAGCGCTCGCAAAGAGATCCACAAGGCGAGGCAGATAGCGGCTAGTCAGGCCTTTCTTTTGCAAAGTATCTTTGAGGGTCAGAGGTACGTTTTGCTCACACGAGTGTGGAGTTCTCCAGGCACGTTTGCGGATCTTCCGAAGAGTGTCGCTGATGCCACACAGTTCTTCCAAGCCCAGGAAGGGAACTCAACTGAGAAGTTGTTTTGGTCACAATATCTCGGGCCGGAACAATCGACGCTTCTGAACGACCAGCTGAAGCAGCTGACAGAGCTGCATAGGGTGGTAGGCCTGGCCATGAAGGACCTAATAGCCCAACTCTGGCTAGCGGAGCCCATTCCTAGTAGCTACTTCTGGCTGGTGAAGCGGCTGGTCGATGCGCGGTCGTGGATTGATGCTGTAAAGTGCTCGGTCTCCATAGAGGGTGCCCAGATGGCCTTCGCCCGCGTCAAGATGCAATGGGCGAAGATGAAGGCCACCGAAGTGGCGATCGTAGGTCCGCCCGAAGGCAAAGATCATTGGAAGCCAGAGAGGTACTTCGATGACGTCCTAGAAGTAGCCCGAGTAGTAGAGGGCCAATGTTCTAAGGACGTGATATTTGATTAAATGTGCTCGGGTTGTACAAACCATGTTATGGACCCGCGTTGTGGTATATCTATGCTTTCGCCTTTTGTTTCAAGTGATTTTTCTTCCTGTGCGGCCGTTTATTGTTATATTTCTGAAAGTTGCCAGTCGTCGGCTTCAGCCCCCATGTAGATGCTACAGGGGTGTTCTACATAACGCGTGACCACACTTTATCCAATGCCTTGGTCCGTAAAGGAGGTGTCTGGGAGGTGAACCAGGCAATCAGACTATGTGGCTTTATTACCTTCACTTAGCCATAAGATTTTAAATGTGGAGCTAAGTACTAGCCCCTGGTGCGTGTACGGCTATTCGGACTGCGGTGCCTTTTCCATGTGACTGGATGAAGACCAGCCCCTCGTATAACACGGGGTGAACCGCAAATGGTTTGTAGTATAATACTTAGTCGTTGGATCGCCGACCAGCTCTCGCTTATCATGACAGTCAGTTTTTGACTTTCTCTACTGAGGTACTTGACCGGACAAACCAGAAATACAATCACAGTAGTTCTCCCTTTACTACCTTACTCGAACGAGCGGAACATAATGTGGTAAGCACTGGAGCCTGGCAACCCAGCTATGGACCAAAGACATGATTCAGAGCTGATGCACATAATGCAATATCCGGAACACCGAAGAGTTCCCTATAGGTGTTCAGACTTAAAATGTGCAGGTCCGAATACAACCCCCGGTGTTAAGGCCGAACTAAAGCACGTGTGGCAGTTTGAAGTAGGGGGGAATACATATGATAATATAAAACTATACCATGATGGTGCGCGTTGCTGCGCCCGTCTATTTTGACAACAAAATGATGAGTTTTTTTGACTTGTCGGTATCTCTAGGCCCTCTTGGTAATGCACATCATAAGAAGCCTTGCAAGCAATGTGAATAATGCGTTAGTTGTGGGATGATGCATTACAGAACGAGTAAAGAGACTTGCCGGTAACGAGATTGAACTAGGTATGAAGATACCAACAATCGAATCTCGAGCAAGTAACGTACCGATGAGAAAGGGAATAACATATGTTGTCATAACGGTTCGACCGATAAATATCTTCGTAGAATATGTGGGAACCAATATGATCATCCAGGTTCCACAATTGGTTTTTAATCGGAGAGGTGTCTCGGTCATGTCTACATAGTTCTCGAACCCGTAGGGTCCGCATGCTTAACATTCGATAACAATTTGTATTATATGAGTTATGTGATTTGGTGACTGAATGTTGTTCGGAATCCCGGATAAGATCACGGACATGACAAGGAGTCTCGAAATGGTCGAGAGGTAAATATTGATATATTGGATGATAGTATTACACCAGAAGTGTTTCGGAATGTATCGGGTACTTATCAGAGTATCGGGGGGGGGGGGGACCCCTCCCCCCCCAGGGCAGATATGGGCCATATGTGCCCTAGGAGGGAGCACACTAGACCACAAAGGGGTGCCCCCCAAGGAAGGAGGCCGAATAGGACTAGGAGGTGGGGGCAGTGCCCCCTCTTTCCTTCTCCTCCCCCTCTTTCCCTCTTTCCCCTCCGGTAAAAGGAAAGGGGGGGGGGCGAATCCTACTAGGAGCCCAAGTAGGATTCCTCCTACTTGGGTGTGCCTAGGACTGGCTCCCTCCCTCTCCCTCCTTTATATATGTGGGGAGGGGTGCCTAGAACACACATCAACTATTCCTGGCCATGTGTGTAGCCCCCCTCCACAGTTTATGCCTCCGGTCATATTCTCGCAGTGCTTAGGAGAAGACCTGCGCAGATCACTTCACCATCACCGTCACCACGCCATCATGCTGATGGAACTCATCTACTTCCTCCACACTCTGCTGGATCAAGAGTTCGAGGAACGTCATCGCGCTGAACGTGTGCAGAACTCGGAGGTGCCCTATGTTTGGTACTTGATCGGTTGGAACGAGAAGAAATTCAACTACATCAACCGCGTTAGCAAAATGCTTCCGCTTTCGGTCTACGAGGGTACTTGGACACACTCTCACCCTCTCGTTGCTATGCATCTCCTGGATAGGTCTTGCATGAGCGTAGGAATTTTTTTGAAATTGCAGGCTACGTTTCCCAACAATGGCATCTGAGCCAGGTCTATGCATAGATGATATGCACGAGTAGAACACAAAGAGTTGTGGGCAGTGATCGTCATACTGATTACCACCAATGTCTTATTTTGATACGGCGGTATTATTGGATGAAGGGCCCGGACCAACCTTACATGAACACATTCATGAGGCCGGTTCCACTGATAGATATGCAACTAGTTTTGCATAAAGGTGGCTGGCGGGTGTCTGTTTCTCTAACTTTAGTTGAATTGAGTTTGACTGCGGCCGATCCTTGTTGAAGGTTAAAACAGCAAACTTGATAAATCACCGTTGTGGTTTTGTGTCGTAGGTAAGAATGGTTCTTGCTGGAAGCTCGTAGCAGCCACGTAAAACTTGCAACAACAAAGTAGAGGACGTCTAACTTGTTTTTGCAGTGCCTGTTGTGATGTGATATGGTCAAGACATGATGTGATATACGTTGTTGTATGAGATGATCATGTTTTGTAGAAGTTATCGGCAACTGGCAGGAGCCTTATGGTTGTTGCTTTATTGTATGAAATTCAAACACCATGTAATTGCTTTATTTTATCACTAAGCCGTAGCGATAATTGTAGAAGCAATGGTTGGCGAGACGACCACGACACTACGATGGAGATCAAGGTGTCAAGCCGGTGACAATGGAGATCATGACGTTGCTTTGGAGATGGATCTCAAAAGCACAAGATGATGATGGCCATATCATGTCACATATTTTGATTGCATGTGATGTTTATATTTATGCATCTTATTTTGCTTAGTACGGCGGTAGTATTATAAGATGATCGCTTAACTAAAATTTCAAGGTATAAGTGTTCTCCCCGAGTATGCACTGTTGCGAAAGTTCTTCGTGTAGAGACACCACTTGATGATCAGGTGTGATAGGCTCTATGTTCACATACAACGGGTGCAAGCCAGTTTTGCACATGCGGAATACTCGGGTTGAACTTGATGAGCCTAGCATGTACAAACATGGCCTCGGAACACTGGAGACCGAAAGGTCGAACATGAATCATATAGTAGATATGATCAACATAGAGATGTTCACCATTGATGACTACTCCATCTCATGTGATGATCGGACATGGTTTAGTTGATTAGGATCAGGTACCCTTTAGATGGCTTGAGAGATGTCTATCTAAGTGGGAGTTCTTAAGTAATATGATTAATTGAACTTAATTTAGCATGAACTTTGTCCTGATAGTTTTTGCATATCTATGTTGTAGATCAATGGCCCGTGCTACCGTTCCCTTGAATTTTAATGTGTTTCTAGAGAAAGCTAAGTTGAAAGATGTTGGTAGCAACTACACGGAGTGGGTCCGTAACTTGAGGATTATCCTCATTGCTGCACAAAAGAATTATGTCCTTGATGCACCGCTAGGTGAAAGGCCTGCTGCAGGAGTGGAAGCTGATGTTATGAACGTATGGCAAGCTCAATATGATGACTACTCGTTAGTTCAGTGTGCCATGCTTTACAGTTTAGAATCAGGACTTCAAAGACATTTTGAACGCCATGGACCATATGATATGTTCCAGGAGTTGAAGTTAATATTTCAAGCAAATGCCCGAGTTGAGAGATATGAAGTCTCCAACAAGTTCTATAGCTGCAAGATGGAGGAGAACATTTCTGTCACTGAACACATTCTCAGAATGTCTGGATATCATAATCACTTGACTCAGCTGGGAGTTAATCTTCCAGATGATTGTGTCATTGACAGAGTTCTTCAATCATTGCCACCAAGCTACAAAGGCTTCGTGATGGAAGATATATGCAAGGGATGGAAAAGACTATTCCCGAGCTCTTCACAATGCTCAAGGCTGCGAAGGTAGAAATCAAGAAGGAGCATCAAGTGTTGATGGTTAACAAGGCCACTATTCAAGAAAAAGAGCAAGGGAAAGAAGGGAAACTTCAAGAAGAATGGCAAGAAGGTTGTCACTCCCGGGAAGAAACCCAAAGCTGGACCCAAGCTTGAAGCTGAGTGCTTAACTGCAAAGGTACTGGTCACTGGAAGCGGAACTGCCCCAAGTATTTGGTGGATAAGAAGGATGGAAAAGTGAACAAACCTATATTTGATATACAGGTTATTGATGTGTACCTTACTAATTCTCGTAGTAGTGCCTAGGTATCTGATACCGGTTCAGTTGCTCATATTTGTAACTCGAAACAGGGACTACGGATTAAACGAAGATTGGCTGAGGACGAGGTGACGATGCGCGTCGGGAATTGTTCCAAGGATTAGTTTTAGGCCTGAATAATTGTTATTTGGTGCCAGCATTGAGCATGAACATTATATCTGGATCTTGTTTAGTGTGAGACGGTTATTCATTTAAATCAGAGAATAATGGTTGTTCTATTTATATGAGTAATATCTTTTATGGTCGTGCACCCTTGAAGACTGGTCTATTTCTATTGAATCTCGATCGTGGTGATACACATATTCATAATATTGATGCCAAAAGATGTAAATTTGATAATGATAGTGCAACATATTTGTGGCACTGCCATTTAGGTCATATCCGTGTAAAGCGCATGAAGAAACTCCATGAAGATGGACTTTTGGAATCACTTGATTATGAATCATTTGATACTTGCGAACCGTGCCTCATGGGCAAGATGACTAAAACTCCGTTCTCTGGAACAATGGAATGAGCCAATGACTTGTTGGAAATAATACATACCGCAATGTATGTGGTCCGATGAGTGTTGAGGCTCGTGGCTGGTATCATTATTTTCTGACCTTCACAGATGATTTGAGCAGATATGGGTATATCTACTTAATAAACACAAGTCTAAAGCATTTGAAATGTTCAAAGAATTTCAGAGTGAACTGGAGAATCATCGTAACAAGAAAACAAAGTTTCTACGATCTGATCATGGAGGTGAATGTTTGAGTTATGAGTTTGGCCTTCATTTAAAATAATGTGGAATAGTTTCACAACTCACGCCACCTGGAACACCACAGCGTAATGGTGTGTCCAAACGTCGTAACCGTACTGTAATAGATATGGTGCAATCTATGATGTCTCTTACCTATTTACCACTATCATTTTGGGGTTATGCATTAGAGACAACTGCATTCACGTTAAATAGGGCACCGTCAAAATCCATTGAGACGACACCGTATGAACTGTGGTTCGGCAATAAACCTAAGCTGACGTTTCTTAAAGTTTGGGGATGTGATGCTTATGTCAAAAGGCTTTAGCCTGATAAGCTCGAACCCAAATTGGACAAGTGCATATTCATAGGATACCCTAAAGAAACAATTGGCAACACCTTTTACCACAGATCCGAAGGAAAGATCTTTGTTGCTAAGAATGGAACCTTTCTAGAGAAGGAGTTTCTCTCGAAAGAAGTGAGTGGGAGGAAAGTGGAACTTGATGAGGTAATTGTACCTTCTTGGAAAGTAGCTCATCCAAGAAATCTATTCCCGTGATGCCTACACCAACTAGAGAGGAAGCTAATAAAGATGATGATGAACCTTCAAATCAAGTCACTAAAGAACCTCGTAGGTCAACCAGAGCACGATCCACACCAGGGTGGTACGATAATCCTGTTCTGGAAGTCATGTTACTTGACCATGACGAACCTACTGTCAGTGTCAAAACCGGCAGATCTCGGGTAGGGAGTCCCAATCTATGTGTCTAAGGATTGAAGGTAACATGAGGCAGGGGACATGATGTTTACCCAGGTTCGGGCCCTCTTGATGGAGGTAATACCCTACTTCCTGCTTGATTGACTTTGATGAGTATAGGGGTTACAAGAGTTGATCTACCTCGAGATCATGATAGCTAAACCCTAGATGTCTAGATTGTATGATTATCATTATCTCTACGGACTAAACCCTCCGGTTTATATAGACACTTGAGGGACCTAGGGTTGTACAGAGTCGGTTTGCAGAGAAAGGAAGATGCATGATCCGAACGCCAAGCTTGGCATCCACACAAAGGAGTGTCCGATCCAAACACGGGGGAAGGTCTTTGATCTCATATCTTCATGACCCATTAGTCTGACCCATATCACATAGCCCAGACGCCCGAGGACCCCCTAGTCCAGGACTCCCTCAGTAGCCCCTGAACCGAGCTTCAATGACGATGTATCCGGCGCGCAGATTGTCTTCGGCATTGCAAGGTGAGTTCCTTCTCCGAATACTCCAAAGGAGTCTTCCGCACATAAGAGTTGTACCGACCCTACTTAACATTTACAACCCTAAGTTGTAAAGGCAATAACACTTAAAATAAGTCACGTCCACATGCAACTTTTTCGGCGAGATGTTATGTTCTGGCCTTGTTATCATTCTAAACCGTTTTACAGCCCCCGCTTCGCGTTTCGAGGCACGACTATCGACACATCTTGTCAAAGCAGAGATCGTGTCCCCTTATCATGGGATCCTCATCAATGCGGGTTTGGGTAATCCAACTGTGCCATTCGCATGTCTCCTTGGGAATAGGCGAGGTTTAAGGCTTATGAGGGGGTGCTTGATATTCACTACCTCTATAAGAGGACAAGGACCCATCTGTTCACCTCACGCCTTCTTCTTCCTCTGCCCTTCCGTCCCCGAGCTCCAGCGCGCGCCCAAGTTCTAAACTTTCCCTTCGCCCCAACTTCTCCAGCAATGGTCGGATCCGGTTTCCAGGGCAAGTGGATCGCCTCCTCCGTAACGGAGAAGGACATCAAAGATCTATGCGAGGCGAGGTACCTGACGGCAGAGATTAAACACAGGATTCCTACCCTAGGGTAGGTCATCCCCACCCCGGAGCCCGGTGAGAGGGTGGTATTTATCCCCCACTTCCTCCGAGGACTTGGGTTCGCCCTCCATCCCTTCGTCCGAGGTCTCATGTTCTACTACGGGCTGGATTTCCATGATCTGGCCCCGAATTCCTTCCTCCACATCTCGGCGTTCATCGTTGTGTGCAAGGCATTTCTTCGCGCCCCCACACTTTGGCTTGTGCTTGGTTTTTAATGTGAATCCGAAGGTGGTCGACGGTCAACACATCGAGTGCGGCGTCACCACGGTGAGCAAGCTCAACCATGTCACCTGGCCCAAAGGTAAATTCGTGGACACCGTCAAGTTATGGCAGCAGGAGTGGTTCTACGTCACCGAATCCCGCGGCACCAAGTGGGCGGCCGCTCCTACTTTCAGATCTGGACCTCCGCTATGGCTCGCGTCCTAGACCAACAAGGGTCTAGACTTGGGATCCCCTGACGAAGTATCGATGCTGCAAAAGCGCATCAAGAGCATGATAGCGAAGGACATCAGCCTTGCTGATGTGATCCAGGTGATGCTTATCCGCCGAGCTCTTCCCTGCCAACGACGGCCTCTCAAAATGTGGGAGTTCAATCCGGCAGGGCCATGGACCCTGCAGCGATTCTTTGGCATTACGCACAAAGGGATCTGGAAGCTGCTCTTCAAGAAGTAGAAGACGTGGCCAAGGACGTCTAACGACACCGGCCTCGACCACAACAATCAGGCATCCCCAGTAAGTATCATATTTCTGAACATTACTTAGCTCGTAAATCTTAGGGAGGGGTACTGAAAATTCCATCTCCTGAATAGGGCTGGATAAAGAAGGCGGAGTGGATGAAGTGTCCGGCCCCGCTCCCCAAAAACACAGCTGAGCCTCTGTTGATGAGGATGCTGGTCCCGGCACCCTACCAGGCGCCAGAAAAAAAGGACAAGAAGAAGAAGAGCAAGGAGGCCTAAGGTGGTCTCCATCACAAAGATACTTCGGGCTCTATGTCCGGAGGAACCGAGGCTCCTTCCTCTCACAAGGGAGATGAAGACGAGGACGAGGAGGAGGAGGAGGAAGAAGAGAACCCTCCTCTCAAAGGGAAAAAGAGGGCGGCCTTCATAGATCCGGAGGTGGGGGCGACCAAGAGGGGAAAGATATCCCTCTCAGATGATTCGGATTCGGGCACCGAAGCTGTCCCCAAGCACCTCCCCCGAGCGAAGCCCCTTGTCGAATCGTAAGTACCTTTGGATGACTTACATACATCCAATCCTTTTATAATTTGTAAGAATAATATCAAATTACGTGTTTCAGTCCGGCTCGTGATATCCCTCAAGAATCATTGTCATCGGGGGATCTTCCGCCGGGCATGATGGAGAGCGAGATGCCTCCACAAGCTTCCCCTCCACCTAGGGTGGATGACACCGAGGTGTCGTCCCAAAGGATCTCTCCGGGCTCCGGAGAAGTGCGGGAGGGGACCAAGACGGCGCCAGAGGATAATGTAACGCCCATGATGCGGCTATATCTCCCACGTGTCGAAGCACGGCTTAGAGGCATAACCGCATTGTGGTTTTGTCACAAGAAGGGTCACCTTCACACAATCCCATGTAATGAACAAGACTGGGATAAAGAGTTGGCTTACAATCGCCACTTCACACAATGAACATATAATTCATACATCATTCAGAGTACACACATAGTCTGACTACGGACGAAGCCAAAAGAAAAGAAGATAACCCAACTGCTAGATCCCCGATCATCCCAACTGGGCTCCACTACTAATCAACATGAAACGAAACCTAGCAACAACCAAGATCTTCGTTGAGCTCCCATCTGAGCTTGGTTGCAACACCTGCACTGGTATCATCGACACTTGCAACTGTTGTGATAGTATCTGGTGAGTCACGAGGACTCAGCAATCTCAAAACCCGCGAGATCAAGACTATTTAAGCTTACGGGTAGGAAGTGGTAATGCGGTGGAGTTGCAGCAAGCACTAATTAAATATGGTGGCTAACATAAGCAAATAAGAGCGAGAAGAGAAGCAACGGAACGGTCGAGAAGCTAGAAGTGATCAAGAAGTGATCCTGAAACTGCTTACGATCATACATAACCCAAAACCGTGTTCACTTCACGGACTCCGCCGAGAAGAGACCATCACGGCTACACACGCGGTTGATGCATTTTAATAAAGTCAAGTGTCAAGTTCTCTACAACCGGATATTAACAAATTCCCATCTGCCACATAACCACGGGCACGACTCTCAAAAGTGTATACCCTGCAGGGGTGTCCCAACTTAGCCCATCACAAGCTCTCACGGTCAACGAAGGACATTCCTTCTCCTAGGAAGACCCGATCAGTCTCGGAATCCTGGTTTACGAGACATTTTGACAATGGTAAAACAAGACCAGCAAAGCCCCCCGATGTGCCGACAATCCCGATAGGAGCTGCACATATCTCGTTCTCAGGGCAACACCGGATGAGACATCCTACGAGTGAAACCAGCCCTCAAGTTTCCCCGAGGTGGCCCCGCAATCTACTCTGTTCATACCAGCACTTAGAGAAGCACTGGCCCGGGGGGCTAAAATAAAGATGACCCTCGAGTATGCAGAACCCAAGGGAAGAAGGCTTAGGTGGCAAATGTTAAAACCAAGGTTGGGCCTTGCTGGAGGAGTTCTATTCAAAGCGAACTGTCAAGGGGGTCCCATAAATCACCCAACTGCGTAAGGAACGCAAAATCAAGGAACATAACACCGGTATGACGGAAACTAGGGCGGCAAGAGTGGAACAAAACACCAGGTATAAGGCCAAGTCTTCCACCCTTTACCAAGTATATAGATGCATTAATTAAATAAGAAATAATGTGATATCCCAACATAATCCTGTCCATCATGGAGCAATCTTCAACTTCACCTGCAACTAACAACACTATAAGAGGGGCTGAGCAACGCGGTAACATAGCCAAGAAACGGTTTGCTAGGAAGGGTGAAAAGGTTAGAGGCTGACATGACAATATGGGAGGCATGGTAAACAAGTGATAGGTAACGGAGCATAGTGATAGAACAAAGCAACTAGCAAGCAAAGATAGAAGTGATATCGAGGGTAATGGTCATCTTGCCTGAGATCCCGCAAGGAAGAAGAACGAGTCCATGAAGAAGACAAACGGACATAGTCGAACGAATCCTCACAAACGCAACATTACCGGAACTATCAAGTAGAAACGCAACTGGAAAGAAGCAAACAACATAGTAAACAACCATCACATAAGCATGGCACGATGCACAACCAAGTATGATGCATGTCCGGTTTAAAGAGGCATGGCATGGCAAAGTGCAACAAACACTACTACAAATTAAGTGGAGCTTAATATGCAACGAGTTGCATATTGACGGGACACCACATCAATTATTTAGTTTCACTCTCGGTTATGTAACCAACAATATTAAATGTTATTAAACATGGCAAGGGGGGAAGGATAAGAAAACTACCTATCTAGGCAAGTTTAAATGAGGCCGGAAACAACAAACGATAATTCCGAAAAATCCCCATATGTCATTTAGCAATTTTAAAGCAAGCAACAATTTTAAACATTTTAAATGTTGTTATCATGATGCGGATGACATAAACAAGTTTTATGCAATTTTAAGAAAACATTGACATGAGCATGTTATGAAGCATTTGTCACCATGGCGGAACGAAAAGGGTGCCACGGCGGCGAAACGAAAATGGTGCGACGGCAACATTCGGGTCCCGGTAACTCGATTGAGATACCGATGCAAAAGAGAAGTGTGCGGATGAGCGTGTCTGCTACCTCTTGAGCACTGCGTTGGATTTCCCCGAAGAGGAGAGGATGATGCTGCAAAGTAGCGTAAGTATTTCCCTCAGTTTTTTGAGAACCAAGGTATCAATCCAGTAGGAGACCATGCACAAGTCCCTCGTACCTACACAAAATGATAACTCCTCGTGACCAAAGCGATTAGGGGTTGTCAATCCCTTCACGGTCACTTACGAGAGTGAGATCTGATAGAGATGATAAATAATATTTTTGGTATTTTTGATATGTAGATGAAAAGTAAAAAGTAAAAGGCAAAGTCAAAACAAAGCAAGTAATAAAGTAATGGAGATTGATATGATGAGAATAGATCCGGGGGCCATAGGTTTCACTAGTGGCTTCTCTCAAGAGCATAGATATTCTACGATGGGTGAACAAATTACTATTGAGCAATTGACAGAATTGAGCATAGTTATGAGTATATCTAGGCAATGATCATGTATATAGGCATCACGTCCAAGACAAGTATATCAAAACGATTCTTCATCTACTACTATTACTCCACTCATCGACCGCTATCCAGCATGCATCTAGAGTATTAAGTTAAAAACAGAGTAACGCCTTAAGCAAGATGACATGATGTAGAGGGATAAATTCATGCAATATGATAAAAACCGCATCTTGTTATCCTCGATGGTAACAATACAACACGTGCCTTGATGCCCCTTCTGTCACTGGGAAAGGACACCGCAAGATTGAACCCAAAGCTAAGCACTTCTCCCATTACAAGAACTACCAATCTAGTTGGCCAAACCAAACGGATAATTCGAAGAGACTTGCAGAGATAACTCAATCATACATAAAAGAATTAAGAGAAGATTCAAATATTATTTATAGATAAGCTGGATCATAAACCCAAAATTCATCGGTCTCAACAAACACACCGCAAAAAGAAGATTACATCGAATAGATCTCCACGAGAGAGGGCGAGAATATTGTATTGAGATCCAAAAAGAGAGAAGAAGCCATCTAGCTACTAACTATGGACCCGAAGGTCTGAAGTAAACTACTCACACTTCATCGGAGGGGCTATGGTGTTGATGTAGAAGCCCTCCGTGGTGGATCCCCCTCCGGCGGAGCTCCAGAACAGGCCCCAAGATGGGATCTCGTGGATACAGAAGGTTCGGCGGTGGAATTAGGTTTTTCGCTCCCGTTTTGGTCGTTTGGGGATACGTAGGTATATATAGGAGAAGGAGTATGTCGGTGGAGCAACAGGGGGGCCACGAGGCAGGGGGCGCGCCCTAGGGGGGGCGCCCACCACCCTCGTGACTGCCTTTGTTACTTCTTGGAGTAGGGTCCAAGTCTCTTGGATCACGTTCGGTGAGAAAATCACGTTCCCAAAGGTTTCATTCCGTTTGGACTCCGTTTGATATTCCGTTTCTTTGAAACACTGAAATAGGCAAAAAACAACAATTCTGGGCTGGGCCTCCGGTTAATAGGTTAGTCCCAAAAATAATATAAAAGTGGAAAATAAAGCCCAATATAGTCCAAAACAGTAGATAAAGTAGCATGGAGCAATCAAAAATTATAGATACGTTGGAGACGTATTAGTGTCATGCAAAAGGTGGTGGGGTGATCCCGGTTATCGGGTTCCCACATGTCGATGCAAAGACAACTCAGACACGGTTCGAACATGAGCATCTCATACAACATACAAGCATTCGTTCACGGGCGTCGTCTCGGGGTTATACCTTTGAAGCGTGCATTCAGGACGGAACGAGTTCGATGCGGTGTAGATGGAAGTAGACGTTCTCGGGACGGCTGTAGTGGAAGTAGTGGTACACGGCGACGGTAGTGGAAGTAGTGGTACACGTTATGGAGAGGAACTTGACGGATTCGAATCCCTTCGGGGTTGTCGTGGTACTTGCGGTCTCGGCGACGGTAGTTGTACACGCACGTAGACGAACTTGACGAGTCGTCGGTAGAGGAACTTTGCGGTCCATGTGGTCGACGGTAGAGGTACACACGTTGTCGGGGTACTTGTCGATCCGGTCTTGGTGTAGATGTACATGGCAAACGTAGTGGTACTAAGCACCGGTCGTCGAGGGACTTGCCGAAATCCACAGAGCCGGTGTGTTTGTCCAGGCGTCGGTCTTGCTGGAGGGGTACTTGGTGAATCCGCATAGTCGCACACGGGTCATAGTGGTACTTGGCAAAATCCACGGGGGTGGTCTTGGCATGCAGTGAACAACAGTACAAGAAGGCAAAGGCATGGCCGAAGGTGAGGTTGCAGCAGCCTTGGGCGTGAACTCCAGCAACGGTATGACGGGGAACGGCGGACTTGGCGGTGGGGGAGGAGGTTTGTTGCAGGCCATGAGCAGCGGAGGGAGGTCATGGGGGCGCGGGTCTTGGATGCCGGCTGCAGGGAAGCTCAGGGCAGGGGAAGCAGCCACCATGGGGACCGGGAGGAGCTCGGATCCCCTCGGGCGTTGCCGGCTGCTGGTGGAGGAGACGCGCGGGCGAGGTGACTCCTGGTCACCGTAGAGAAAGCAAAGGATGACGCAGGCGCGATAGGGGGAAGGGAGACGCGAGGACGCAGCGGGTCGACAGGGCGGCGCGGTGCAGAGGCGAAGCAGGGTCGAGGCAGGGGCGGAGATGATGAGCTAGGTGGGCCGGAGCAGATCGGGCGCGGGCGCGTCGGGGTCACCAACGTCCGGCAGGGCCGCGGCGACGGACTTTGGCGTGGGATCCCAATGGAGGCGGGGAGATGATGACACTGGAGGGACAGGGCGAGGGAGCGAGGGGGGTCAAAGGCTGCGCGTGGGTGGCGAAAGAGGGGATCGAGGAGAGGGAGACGAGGGTCCAGGGGTGGAATCGATCGGGCTAGGGTTATAGGGATTAGATGGGCTGAGGATTAGGTGGGCCGAATCGGCCAGTTGGGCTGCAAAGCTGGCTGGGCCAGTCCGGTGGGGAGGAAAATGGCCAGGGGCTGATCGGCTTTAAAAGGAAAAGAAACAGGTTATTTCCTTTTATACAAAAAGGGAAGTGTAAATATATTTATTTGGTAAGGCAAATAAATACAAGTTGAGCTCAAAACTGACATGGATCTACTTTGACATATTTCAAATCATGACAACTTGAACCGGAGCAAACTGGAGAAAGATCAAGGTTAGAATATTCGGAAACGAGAGTGGTTTTAAATGCCAGTTTGTTTGGGATGATTCCATACGAATGGAATATTTATTGTAGCTCCCTAAAATATTGGGAGGATATGTTATAAAGAGAAATCACCATATGAATATCCCTCATATTAGTGGACCACAGATCCACGCGATTTATTTGGTTGAGTTTTTTTTAAAAAGGTTGCATGATGACATGATGCAATGCAAGAGATGCAACAAACAAAAAAAATCACACGACGAAACTCAGAGTAGCTGGAAGTCTTCTGGAGCGTCGGTCTCGGGGCGTTACAACACTCCACCACTACAAGAGGATCTCGTCCCGAGATCTAGGATGGCACCGAAGAGAAACGGAAGAGGAAGAGAAGAGGTAAAACTAAGTTGCTCTTCGACAAAAGAGTGAAACCAAAGAACCTTGAGAGGTTGAAAAGTTGAAAGAAAGAACACAACGGAGTTGAACACAATTGAGAGCTCTGTAGTAGAAAATAGAAACAAGGAACACCATGTGAACCTTGGAGGTTGCAAAGCTATGAATGACGAGTACAATGGACAAGAAGGAATTGGAACCACTCTGGTTGAAACGAGATAAACAAGGAACAAGGCAAGATCAAATTCGGACAGCACTCCGGTTGAAAGAGACGCATGACTTGATAAGATGAAAGAACTTGAATGAGAACACAACACTCCGGTTAAATGGACGAGCAAGAAAATAACGTGATCTTGACAAAACGAGGTGATGGTGAAGAGAGCAACATATCAATGCCTCCGGAATGAAAGAATAGAAGCTAGATTGATGGAAAGAAAAGAACGGAGAAGAAAATGACATCTTCTGCCACAAATGAACTTGGAAAGCATCCTTGCAAAGAAGAATTGAACGGAGTTGTTGGAAAAATCAACAATGAAAAGCACAAGCTTGTTGTGGGCTTATGGAAAACATCTCAAAATTATGAGGTGACAACCGGCCACTAACAGAAACAATTGCTTGCTTGATATCAACGAAGAGATGAAAAACCTCTTTCACCGAGAAGGATATGGAGAAAGCTTGGATCATTGATAAGCACCACAAATAACAACATTCCCAATGGAAGGCTTTAGGTGAAATATAACCCAATATACCCGAACAAAGAAATTGCTGGGTTGAAGAGATCTCATGATCAAAGAGAAAAATGATGGTTTTTAAAATATCTCATTCTTGAAATCTTGTGAATCATGAAACATGAATGGAAATTGTCAAGAATGATACAACACCACCTCAAAAGATAAGGTAGAAAGAATTGCACATTGAAATGCAAGATGAAGAATGCTTGAACTCCTCAGAAAAAAACATGTGTTGACCACCATGTTTATTTTTGAGTATAGCTTGGCGGATCTTAGCTTCAAGAGAAATCTTGAAGAACAAATGAAGAATGAAAGGAATCCTTGACGAACCACCATGTAGAGCCTCCATGGAGAACTCCGGTAATAAAAGGATGATAGAAAGAAAGAGAATTTGAAAACACAAGGTGAAGCCTTGCGACGATTTAGATGGAGCTTCGCGACGAGATAGTGCGGAAAACTTGGTACTCCGGAAAAGAAAAGATGAAGCATCTTGAACCAAGAAAAATGACATGATGAACAACTCTGGAAAGAAGAAACTAGATTACTTGGATGAAACAATAATAAGAATTACGTTATGCCTATCCTTCACCAATTTAAATTGATGACAAGCAATGGATAGGCATGCTACTTATTCTCGTAGAAAGGATTAAGAGAGATATAGTGCAAACTTGGGAAAACTTGAACAAACCACCGGTAGGATTCGGAAAGAACAAATTAATTGATACGATAAAAGCAGAAGAGGAATGTTGAAAGAACCACCGTAAGAATTGAAAACGGAAGTAGCAAAGGCACAATTCACCGGGAAGAATTGGAAAACGAATGAAGATACTTGAGGGGACTTAGATACATGAGAACGAAGAGATCATGAACTGATTAGAGGGTATTTGAACGATGCACCGGTAAGATTTGGAGAACGATAGCTACACGCTGAGAATGAAGAATTATGACATGATGGCCTTCGGAGGAAAGAAATGGAAACAACTCATAAAATGCTCCAGATGGTAAGAAAAGAATTGTCACAATCAAAAACATTTATGAGGATGGCATCAAGCTTGAACTACGCATCTTTGGAAGAACGGGTAAGGATTTAAGAGGAACTCTTCTCTAGTCTTCAAAATCCGAGAATGACGATGAGAAACACCACCATAAATTGTTGAGACACTCCGGAAGGTTTAAAAGAAAAAGAAGGTTGAGCCAAAGATGAAAATAATTTGAAACAATCTTGAAAAACATCTGACTGATGAAATTCGTTCTTACGTCAAACTTCGAAAAGAATTTGGGAATGGCTCCGGGAAAATTAGAAGAGTCAGGTAAGATCCTGGGAAAAATACCTGTGGGTTAGGGCCCACTGAAAAGGAACACCGTTGAAATGATTACTTGAAAAGGAGATTGCACCGGTTGAATTAAATGACTTGAATGAGGTAACAACCTCGAGATAGTTAGAATTGATGCGGAGTGGAAACACGAATCTTCAGAGATATCTTCAGCACTCCGGAACAATTGAATAGCAAGCGGGGAATGATTAAGAGATACACCGGCATACACAAACACTTGAAACGAGGAAGGGAATATGATCAACACCGAAAACTTGACTTGAGTCCACCGGAGAAGAAAAGAGAATAGAGGATGACGAACTTGAAACTCCCCTTAGTATCTTCCTGAGAAATCATCGGATAAGAACATTGAAAGAAAAGAATGAAGAGACTTCTCACAAATAAAAGGGATACATAACTAAGAAATCTGAGTCCTTGAAGAAAAAGGGTGGGAGGGCGGGTAAACGAAGGCAACTTGCGGCAGATGGAATGAATACCGTTGAGAAAATTTAGAATTGATCTTGCGGATGTTGAAATGATCGGATCCACTTGAAGAGAAGCACGCCGGTAGGAGAAGAATTAACATGACAACCTTGATGATCAAGAAGGATAAGTATTCACATAGCAATATGAGAACACCGTTTATGAAAGGTATGGATTCAACATTTGACCTCGAAGCAACTCGAATACCACAAATACAACAAAACAAAGGATTTGGCTTGCAGAATAAGCCGGAACAAACATATGATAGAGATTTCGTCCGAAGTTTTCGTGGTGGGGCCCACACGGGCTCGATCGTACAACACCATCATGTACAAGGCAGTGCACATGACATACGAAGCGTCCCCGAACCAGCATAGATAAGGGTTCTTTAAGACACAACGAGACCACTGTAAAAAATGACTGTGGATAGGCGGACCACTAGAGGTCGAACCCCAATCTCATATCATGCATTTGTCGGAAAGAAATAAAGCTAGAGCTACTTGAATTCCCACCTATAAAACTCCCAAAACTTTCTGGTTATGCAATCTGGTGTTGGGGATACAGGGGAAGCAATATATATATATCACCCAAAACTAACAATTCCTACATCCAAGTTGTATCCATCCGTCAACACATAACCAAGAAACCTTCGGAAATCATGTACCTCAACCTTCGAAAAGCATCCGTTATACGAGCTATGGAAATACTCCTGAACTCCCCAGTACTGGGTGGCGTCGAGGTTATCTCACCAACAACTGCATAAAAGAGATTTTCGATGTCGGCAAAACTCAGGTATTCCAGAACTGCAAAGATAAAATTATGACGACAACACCTCGGAGCTCAACTCCTCGGGACACTGCCACAACCCCTAAATGTTAGGAGGCACCAAGAACAATGTTCTCGTGATAAGAATATCGGAATGATCCCAACATACCTGCGTGATCCTAAAAAAATTTAGTGAAATTTGAGGAGAGGAAAGACAAAACATCTACGTCCGGAGGCCTCACCACAGCGATGAAGGGACTGAGGAGTAAAAATAATCCTACTCTCCGATATATATAATGCTAAGACTCAAATTTTTTTGTTCTAGACTCAACAACGCCAGCGATTCGATCAAGCAGGGGGCTCCTAAGTCGGGGATGGCTCTGATTACCAACTTGTAACACCCATGATGCGGCTATATCTCCACGTGTCGAAGCATGACTTAGAGGCATAACCGCATTGTGGTTTTGTCACAAGAAGGGTCACCTTCAAACAATCCCATGTAATGAACAAGACTGGGACAAAGAGTTGGCTTACAATCGCCACTTCACACAATGAACATATAATTCATACATCATTCAGAGTACACACATAGTCCAACTATGGACGAAGCCAAAAGAAAAGAAGATAACCCAACTGCTAGATCCCCGATCATCCCAACTGGGCTCCACTACTAATCAACATGAAACAAAACCTAGCAACAACCAAGATCTTCGTTGAGCTCCCATCTGAGCTCGGTTGCAACACCTACACTAGTATCATCGGCACCTGCAACTATTGTGATAGTATCTGGTGAGTCACGAGGACTCAGCAATCTCAAAACCCGCGAGATCAAGACTATTTAAGCTTATGGGTAGGAAGTGGTAATGAGGTGGAGTTGCAGCAAGCACTAAGTCAATATGGTGGCTAACATAAGCAAATAAGAGTGAGAAGAGAAGCAACCGAACGGTCGAGAAGCTAGAAGTGATCAAGAAGTTATCCTGGAACTGCTTACGATCATACATAACCCATATCCGTGTTCACATCACGGACTCCACCGAGAAGAGACCATCACGGCTACACACGCGGTTGATGCGTTTTAATTAAGTCAATTGTCAAGTTCTCTACAACCGGATATTAACAAATTCCCATCTGCCACATAACCACGGGCACGGCTCTCGAAAGTTTATACCCTACAGGGGTATCCCAACTTAGCCCATCACAAGGTCTCACGGTCAAGAAGGACAGTCCTTCTCCCAGGAAGACCCGATGAGTCTCAGAATCCTGGTTTACGAGACATTTCAACAATGCTAAAACAAGACCAGCAAAGCCGCCCGATGTGCCGACAATCCCGATAGGAGCTGCACATATCTCGTTCTCAGGGCAACACCGGATGAGACATCCTACTAGTAAAACCAACCCTCAAGTTTCCCCGAGGTGGCCCCGCAGTCTACTCAGTTTAGACCAGCACTTAGAGAAGCACTGGCCCCGAGGGGGGGAGGCTAAAATAAAGATGACCCTTGAGTCTGCAGAACCCAAGGGAAGAAGGCTTAGGTGGCAAATGTTAAAACCAAGGTTGGGCCTTGCTCGAACTGTCAAGGGGGTCCCATAAATCACCCAACCACTTAAGGAACGCAAAATCAAGGAACATAACACCGGTATGATGGAAACTAGGGCGGCAAGAGTGGAACAAAACACCAGGCATAAGGCCGAGTCTTCCACCCTTTACCAAGTATATAGATGCATTAATTAAATAAGAAATATTGTGATATCCCAACATAATCCTGTCCATCATGGAGCAATCTTCAACTTCACCTGCAACTAACAACGCTATAAGAGGGGCTGAGCAACGCGGTAACATAGCCAAGCAACGGTTTGCTAGGAAGGGTGAAAAGGTTAGAGGCTGAAATGGCAATATGGGAGGCATGGTAAACAAGTGATAGGTAATGCAACATAGCAATAGAATGAAGCAACTAGCAAGCAAAGATAGAAGTGATATCGAGGGTACTGGTCAGCTTGCCTGAGATCCCGCAAGGAAGAAGAACAAGTCCATGAAGAAGACAAACGGACGTAGTCGAATGAATCCTCACAAATGCAACATTACCAGAACTATCAAGTAGAAGCGCAACCGGAAAGAAGCAAACAACATAGTAAACAACCATCACATAAACATGGCACGATGCACAACCAAGTATGATGCATGTCCGGTTTAAAGAGGCATGGCATGGCAAAGTGCAACAAACACTACTACAAATTAAGTGGAGCTCAATATGTAACGAGTTGCATATTGACGGGACACCACATAAATTATTTAGTTTCACTCTCGGTTATGTACCCAATAATATTAAATTTTATTAAACATGGCAAGGGGGGAAGCATAAGAAAACTACCTATCTAGGCAAGTTTGAATGAGGCCAGAAACAACAAATGATAATTCCGAAAAATCCCCATATGTCATTTAGCAATTTTAAAGAAGGCAACAATTTTAAACATTTTAAATGTTGTTATCATGATGCGGATGACATAAACAAGTTTTATGCAATTTTATGAAAACGTTGACCTGAGCATGTTATGAAGCATTTGTCACCATGGCAGAACGAAAAGGGTGCCACGGTGGCGAAACGAAAATGGTGCCACGACAACATTCGGGTCCCCGTAACTCGATTGAGATACCGATGCAAAAGAGAAGTGTGCAGATGAGCGTGTCATGCAAAAGGGGGTGGGGTGATCCCGGTTACCGGGTTCCCACATGTCGGTGCAAAGACAACTCGGACACGGTTCGAACATGAGCATCTCATACAACATACAAGCATTCGTTCACGGGCGTCGTCTCGGGGTTATACCTTCGAAGCGTGCATTCGGGACGGAACGAGTTCGATGCGGTGTAGATGGAAGTAGACATTCTCGGGACGGTCGTCGTGGAAGTAGTGGTACACGGCGACGATAGTGGAAGTAGTGGTTCACGTTATGGAGAGGAACTTGACGGATTCGAATCCCTTCGGGGTTGTCGTGGTACTTGCGGTCTCGGCGACGGTAGTTGTACATGCACGTAGACGAACTTGACGAGTCGTCGGTAGAGGAACTTGGCGTTCCATGGGGTCGATGGTAGAGGTACACACGTTGTCGGGGTACTTGTCGGTCCGGTCTTGGTGTAGATGTACATGGCAAACGTAGTGGTACTAAGCGCCGGTTGTCGAGGGACTTGCCGAAATCCACAGAGCCGGTGTGCTTATTCAGGCGTCGTTCTTGCTGGAGGGTACTTGGTGAATCCGCATAGTCGCACACGGGTCATAGTGGTACTTAGCAAAATCCACGGGGGTCTTGGTGCAGCGAACAACAATACAGGAAGGCAAAGGCATGGCCGAAGGTGAGGTTGCAGCGGCCTTGGGCGTGAACTCCAGCGACGGTACGATGGGGAACGACGGACTTGGCGGTGGAGGAGGACGTTTGTTGCAGGCCATGAGCAGCGGAGCAAGGTCATGGGGGCGCAGGACTCGGATGCCGGCTGCAGGAAAGCTCGGGGTAGGGGAAGCAGCCACCATGGGGACCGGGAGGAGCTCGGCTCCCCTCGGGCGTTGCCGGCTGCTGGTGGAGGTGACGCGCGGGCGAGGTGACTCTTGGTCGCCGTAGAGGAAGCAGAGGACGGCGCGGGCGCGATAGGAGGAAGGGAGACGCGAGGATGCAGCGGGTCAACGGGGCGGCGCGGTGCAAAGGCGAAGCAGGGTCGAGGCAGGGGCAGAGATGATGAGCTAGGCGGGCCGGAGCAGATCGCGCGCGGGCGCGTCGGGGTCACCAACGTCCGGCAGGGCCGCGGCAGCGGACTTTGGCGTGGGAGTCGAACGGAGGCGGGGCGACGATGACACTGGAGGCACGGGGCGAGGGAGCGAGGGGGGTCGAGTGTTGCGTGTGGGTGGCGGCGGAGGGGATCGAGGAGAGGGACACGAGGGTCCAGAGGTGGAATCGATCGGGCTAGGGTTATAGGGATTAGATGGGCTGAGGATTTGGTGGGCCGAATCGGTCAGTTGGGCTGCAAAGCTGGCTGGGCCAGTCAGATGGGGAGGAAAATGGCCAGGGGCTGATCGGCTTTAAAAGGAAAAGAAACAGGTTATTTCCTTTTATACAAAAAGGGAAGTGTAGATATATTTATTTGGTAAGGCAAATAAATACAAGTTGAGCTCAAAACTAACATGGATCTACTTTGACATATTTCAAAGCATGAGAACTTGAACCGGAGGAAATTGGAGAAAGATCAAGGTTAGAATATTCGCAAACGAGAGTGGTTTTAAATGCCAGTTTGTTTGGGATGATTCCATACAAATGGAATATTTATTGTAGCTCCCTAAAATAATAGGAGGATATGTTATAAAGAGAAATCACCATGTGAATATCCCTCAATTTAGTGGACCACGGATCCATGTGATTTATTTGGTTGAGTTAAAAACAAGGTTGCATGATGACATGATGCAATGCAAGAGATGCAACAAACAAAACAAATCACATGACGAAACTCAGAGTAGCTGGAAATCTTCTGGAGCGTCAGTCTCGGGGCGTTACAGATAACGCCTTGGCTATTGAGAATATGAGGGGCGCAACCCTCATGGAGACCGGTGATGGGGGTCCTGGATCATCCGACCCCCAACCGGATACTGTTCCAGAGTCACAAACGGCTCCGGAGTTGAATCAGCAGCGCCCTCCGAGGGAGGGGAGACGGCTATTCGGCGGCGACCTCTACTAATGCGGAGGCTCCAAACATGCTGATGGACGCTCTGCAAAGTGCGTCCGACTTGGAGGAGCACCGTACCATGATGGGTACGGTGGTTGAGAAGATTCAGTCCGCTAAAAGTGGGCTTCATGAAGCCTTCACGAGCCTACTAACATGCCTCGAGGTATGCAATGTAATGTGTTTAGCCCCTTTCCATATGAAAAATCTGCCTGTATATAGATAGTATCCCCTGAGACTCTGTTTGGCCCATGAAGGTGGGTGAACAGAGGATCTATAGACATCCGTAGGAAATAACATACTTATCTTTTTGATAAAAAACAGGCTTCACTATTAGCGGCGACTGCTCAAGCCGTCGAAGTTTCTGAACTGAACCGGAAGCTGCCGCTGGTCGACAAGGATAATATCCGTATTAACAAGCGGCTCGATGAGGCGCAGGGTATGTTTCAACTACTTCGTATATGATTGTATTTGCAAATGCTAAGTTGAAGCTTACACTACAAAAAATACACTTCCATGATGATACGTGTTTGACATAGTAGGTCACGTTTTTTGTCATGCATGTACATCCATGATGATTTTATGATAGAATCAAGATAGTCATACCTGTACTGTCGTAGAAGTGTTCCATGACATTATCAAAATTATCATCACCGAAGTGTCCACTTCCATGACGATAAATCGCGCGTCACAGAAGTGCTTTCGTCAAGGGTGACCGACACGTGGCATCCACCGTAATGGAACACCGTTAAGCTACCGATCCGTTTTTGGATACGATAACCCGTTAACAGCCCGCACAAATGGGGATTTTGCACATGTAAAATCATCATTGGCCGGAGGAAACATGTGTTGCCTCACCACTGGGACAAATGTCATCCACTCATTGGACAGGAGGCGCCTATGATAGGTCGACACGTGGCAGAACCCAACAGTGGCCCATTCTGGTGAAAAAGGCCGACCCAGTAAAAGCAGGCCGAACCATATAAGGCCTACTTGTGTCAGGTCCATTTAAGCCCACGGCCCATACGAGATGTGCCAATTCGGCCCGTCAACGGCCCGTTAAAGATTTGACACCATTGCAGCCCATCGTCAGTTCGAGCTTGTTAATAGCCCGCTATATATTTGGGCTCAATATTGGCCCGATTCGATTCTGGCCTGTTAATGGCCCATTCAATGGATGGGGCAATTTTCAAGATGTACATCTTTCGGCCTTTTAGCGACCCATTTAAATGTTGGGTTAATTTCCGGCCCGGTGTGTCTTTCAGCCTGTTGACGGCCCATAAATCAGATGTGCCATTTGTAGTCGGACCTAAGTTTCGGCCTTTTAGCGGCCCATTTAAGTGTTGGGACAATTTTCGGCCTGGTGTCTCTTTCAGCCTGTTGACGGCCCATAAATTAGTTGGGCCATTTGTAGTCGGACCTGAGTTTTGGTCTTTTAGCGACCCATTTAAGTGTTGGGCCAATTCCTAGCCCTGTGTGCCTTTTGGCCTATTGACGGACCATAAATGAGTTTGGGCCATTTGTAGTCGGGCCTTAGTTTTGGCCTTTTAACGGCCCATGCCCTTCATGGTCCAATACCAGCCCGGTTTCTCTTTGGCCTGCTAAAGGCCCACAACACAGTTGGGCCATTTACAATACGACCTGACTTTCGGCCTCTTAGCGGCCCATGCTCTTCATGGTCCAGTACAAGCCCGCTGTCTCTTTCGGCCTGCTAAAGGCCTACAGTATAGTTGGGCCATATGTAGCCCAAACTTAGTAACGGCCTGTTAACGGCCCGTGAAATAAATTGGGGCCCACCTGTTGCCCGCTTCGATGTCGGCCTGTTAACGACCCGGGAGGTAAGAGGGCCGACCATTAACTTTCGGCCTAGTAACGGCCCATTAACTTAATGGGCCCACTAAAGTTCGTACATGTCTTTAGGCCAAATTAGATAATTTGAGCCCATTACGACGAGCAATTATGCACAGGACCAAAACCGATCAAGCAAAGGTACGGCATACAGGGAATAACGTTGCACATCCAGCATATATTACAGGAAATTACATCCATTGGGCAATCAAAGATTGATGCCAGTGCAAATAAATGAGCAAAACCTAACCATCTACAACGTCACAATCTGCAACCTCAACACAGATGACGCCCATAAGCATGTGGGCAAGTTCTTGCTGCTTTGCTACACTTCTCTGAAAACATTGATCAGTTGTTGTGTCGCACGACTCTGCACCTCTGATTCATCCACCATTTCCATCATTGCTTCAGCCATTAATTGGTTCACAAACATACATTTATTCCGTTGCATTCGAGACAGAGGATACTGAACAGATTCAGATGGCGATTTTGGCAGGCTTGTATTATTGATAGTGGAGAGTGTCTCGACCACTGCATCATAACATAAATTAGGAGGGGAACCAAAAGGATTAATCATGAGTTATTGCCATATTACCTGGCCTAGATTTATTGGAAAGAAACAATGGGGTTGCCTTGCTGTTTTCAGAGTTTGTCTTCTTATCTTCAGCAGCCTGCACCAAATTAACACACTAGCATTGCTATCATTGGCCAAGTCAGATAATAGGAAAGCAACATTGACACAATGAACGTTTGGGCAACTAGCCTACACCAAATTAACACAATATGGCACAACTATCATCAGCCAGGTAAGGTAATACGAAAGCAACATTGACACAATGAATGAATGGGCAACCAGAGAAGCACTACAATTCAGTAATGTGCGTGATATGAGATAGTACACTCATGCAGCTTAGTATGCAAAACTACCAGGCAGTTTTCCTTACAAAAATCAACATTGGAGCCTTTAACATTTTTCTACAACTAATTTTAGATCAGATAAAGGTTAGATTCATGCTAATTAACAAAATACATGCTGATGTAAAAATATAGTGATATACAACAGGTACTTACATCAGCATTGGAGCACAGAGAATTCCCGCAAGATACTTTCCTCGAATACGATCCCAATGGAGGAAGTCTTCTATCGTTTAACCTTATTTTCTAAAAGAGAGATGGGTAAGAAACATGTAAAAAGATATGATCAGAATGCTATAAAATTTCATGATGCGAGGATACGCACACGCTTCTTAGAATGGAGTTGACATTCTTTTGCTGGACTGGAGTGGACTAGTTCTTTGGCCATTGGAATCTGCTGGAGCAGTATCTATGAAAAATGGAGTTGGTTTATTATCTCCTGGCGTTTGGATCTTTTGCAAAGACCTGGTTTGTAACCCTTCAGATTCTAACATAGCCATCTTCCCCTTGCATGCCTTATATAGAAGAATGGTGTTTCAATTATAAAACATGCTACAGGAGAGATGGAATAGGTACTGAAGAATAGGAAGGCATGACATATTGACATGTATTCCCTCCATCCGGAAATAAATGGATGGGTCTAGGCATATTTCAGTTCTAGATACATCCAGTTTTATCCATTTCTGCGACATGTAATCCGAACAGAGGGAGTATAATGTAAGAGCTAGGGATACGATAGGACAACACAGTAAAAAAACACTGAAAACCCACTGCAGAACCAAAGTATTCAAACCCACTGATATGAGATAGTACACTCATGCAGCTCAGGATGCAAAACTACCAGGCAGTTTTCCTTACAAAAATCAACATTGTGGCCTTTAATCATACATTTTGCTACTACTAAATTTAGATCAGATAAAGGTTGGATTCACACTGATTAACAAAATACATGCTGATGTAAAAATATAGTGATATACAACAGGTACATACATCTGCATTGCAGCACAGAGAATTCCTGCAAGGAAAGCTTTCCTCACAGACGATACCAGTGCAGAAATTCATCTATCTGTTAAGCTTATTTTCTAAAAGAGAGATGGGTAAGAAAAATGTAGAAAATATGATCAGCAAGCTATAAAATTTCATGATGCAAGGATACGCACATCTTAGAATGGAGTTGACATATTTTTGCTGGACTGGAGCGGACTAGTTCTTTGGCCACTGGAATCTGCTTATTATGAGTAGGAGTTGGGTTTCTCTGTGCTGGAGGAGTATATATAAAAACTGGAGTTGGTTTATTATCTCCTAGTGTTTGGATCTTTTGCAAACGCCTTGTTTGTAACCCTTCAGATTCTAACATAGTCATCTTCGCCCTGCATGCCTTGTATGGAAGAATGGTGCTTTAATTATAAAACACGCTACAACAGAGAGATGCAATAGGTACTGAAGAATAGAAAGGCATGACACCTCCATCCGGAAAAAAAATGGATGGGTCTAGGCGTATTTCAGTTCTAGATACATCCTTTTTTATCCATTTCGGCAACATGTAATCCGGACGGAGGGAGTATGGTGTAAGAGCTAGGGATACGACAGGACAACACAACAAAAAAACACTAGTTGAATGTAAAACTGTATGCTAGCGGAATACATACAGAAAAAACTAAGGCAACATACACGTGTATGATTGGGAAACTAAGATGGCATTGCAACAGAGCACTAGAACAACACTTCAATGTAAAAAAACATGGTATGGTAGACAGATGAAGTACATACTGATGAATAACAATGCATAAGATATTCAGAAGCATGATGTCCAAATTAAGCAGATGGCATTGTGATAGAGTAGAATGACAATACTTGAATTTGAAAACATGTTATCATGAATGGAATAGGTACTGAAAAACAGGAAGGCATGACATATTTACATGCATGATCAGCATGCTAAGCACATGGCATTGCAACAGAGTAGATACACTCCAGGACATTATGTGCACGTTGCACCCATATCACAGGCCAAGTTAGAGCAAGGACCTTGTGGGGTGAAGAGGATTCATCATCTTTCTGCAAGTCTTCTGAAGAACTGCCTTTACATGTTCCATCATATTGGGTATCACTGACATCAAGTTTATTGGCCTTTACATTTCTCCGTGAGGTTCTTGCGGATATATCAGTGTGTGCAATTATATCTGACATGCATGGAAGACAACTAGTAGTTAGATTTATGTAATGAGTGCCTGTAGGAGACGACATAAATAGTAGGACTGAGGTTAACTAGCAGCAACAGGTCTCAAAAACTAAAGGGAGAACACAGATGAAAGCTACAGAATATGTATCGTTTGTACTCGAGATTAACTAGATGGCACACAAAAGTATTATAGAACAGCATCTGTAATACTAGAAGTGGTATAATACTATAATCACCAGCCTGTGGGATAGCATTGGCTGATGGATGATAACTATGGAACAATGTTACCTAAAGAACAAGTATCTTAGCTGAACTATGGAACAACATTAACTCCTGAACAAGACCCGTAAGGGATCAACATGAATATACAGTGAAATGTGATGATCTATTTTCCATGCTTAGATGAATAACAAAGCCATAAATGTTGCACACAAGTAAGATGAGGGTACAACCTATCTGGCCGCCATCCATAGGAGTGAGCATCATGTGCTGACTTGTTGATGGCCCTACAGTTGTTGTGGCTGTCCATGTCGGGCACGCACATTCAATGCAGGGAACTGTTGAGTGGGGACTATAGCTCCCTTTTGGTGTATGCTTCCCTTGTTGGAGCAGCTGCGGTGAGTCGGAAGACGGTGTGGCTGAAGATGTAGATAACGCATAATATTAAGAATGACATATCTCTTTGATCTGAAGAAATACACTAAGAGATCAACAGGAAGGTACGAGAGTGGTCACACGTCTATTGACTTAAGACTAAATTGGGGTCACACGATTTTATTTTATTTTGGTACTGTCCGGTCTACGCCGGATGGCTTGATGGCCATCTTGTGCCTCCCGGCTGACACTGTTCGGAATCTTCCCTGAAGAGCCAGCGACCAACGGCAGAGCAGCCTGCCTCCACTGTCCGTGGCCCCAGCCAAAACCCCACTCCCCGCCCCACCACACTGCCATGGTTGCGCCGCCCCCGGGCCAATCCACAAAGACTCCCCGTCATCCAGATCCGGCGGCAGCAGAACCTTCAACCCACGCAACTCTAAGATAGCCATCTAAGCACTGCTTCCGCGGCGAACTTGCGGCCCCGCACCCTTATGTTAGACACCAGCCAACCGGCAGCCTAGGAGCTCTGCCACCTCGAGGGGTGCTGCTTCCCATTGGGAATCGATTGGCCCAGAATAAAAATTCAAACAACTGACGCATAAATAAATTGATTTGAGATTAGGGTGCGACCTATCTGGTGGCATGGTGAAGTAGGCAGGTCCAGCTGCCGAGTCGGTGAGGCCGGCGCGGTTGCGGTGGCGACCGGCGGTAGGGAAAGAGCGATGTCGCGATGGTCGACGGCTACACGGAAGCAGCGCCAGGACTCTGGACGGATCCGAAGTGGGAGCCGCTCCGACGCGTGAACAACGGCGGGGTGAATCGGCTCCTGTACGGTTCACGCGGCCGTCGTCGAGGCAGCACCAGCAGCACGGAGTAAGAGGCACACGGCCCAGTGCACGACGGCAAATGGACAGCGTCTCCGCATTAGGGAGGAGGGCGGCTGTGAAATTGGTGCGGTGGGGGCCCATGGAGGTGGGGCTGAGGTTTCACGGCTCGGGAGAAGGGAGCTTCCCGGGGAGAAGGTGATTTGGCGCCCACGGAGGTATGAATGGGGGCGGGCGGGGGGGAATTGGGAGGGGAGTGGAACCATGTCTTACGGACGCATTTGTCTGAAATGTGAGGGGGAGTTACAGTTCTACCCCTGCCTTTAGGCTTCTCGGCTTGTGTCTGTGTACTGAGGGTCAGGGATAGTAGAGTATTTTTGCTTCTCCCCAAATAGTGGGCGGGAGCGATTTCGGGCGAGGAGGGCGTGTTTTGTAATATAGTCGGCGCGAGAGATTTCGGGCAAGGAGAGCATGTTTTTAAATAGTGGGTGCGAGCTATTTCGAGCGAGGAGAGAGTGTTTTGCCGACCATGGTTTATGAATTATTCGGCACATGTCATTTCGGCCAAGGAGAAGGCGCGCTTGGATGAAGTTACGAACCTACCCTCGATGTACAATAGACCAATTGATGTGTGTCCCACATAGGACGGTAATTTCACGTCTCCCATTGATTTTCTCGAGCGAATTCCACCGAGCAGAGGATGTTTAATGGTTCGTTCGAATTTTGGGAGAACGAGCATCCACGTCTACCTTACCAAGTTGATTCGAATCAAATTTTGAAATATTAGGTTGCCACTTCTTTTTTAGATGGAGAGATGATGCTCGGGAGTAATGTGTTTTTACATGCTCGTTGCTAGCGATTTACTATATGACAAATAGTTGACCCACTCAAAAACACGAATCAAACCCAAAATGAAATATCTCGATTCAATGAAATAGCTCGTTCACTTGGTTAAATAGTGAAATCCAAAATTGAACAGCTCAATCGAGTAGCATGTTATACAGTATTATAGTACTCCATGAACATGTTGAAAGTCAAATTAATGAACTTGTTTGATATACGCATATATCCGTTCATGTGTGGATTGCAGACAACATGTTCTCCAATTTAAATATTTGAATGCAAGTTTATATCGAAACATGGTTTATATCAGTCTTTGATGCATAAAATGCGACCTCCCCCTCTCCCGCACTCCTGCTCTCTCTCTCTCTCTCTCTCTCTCTCTCTCTCTCTCTTGCCGACAATCTTCAATTCTGTCGCACGCATCCGACACACAAACCTTGTTGGTCCCTCTCCCTTTTTCTCCATCTCTCTCTCTCTTTTTGTGTGTGTGTGGGGGGGGGGGTCTTTCTAGTTCGCATGCATATATACTCCATCTATAGGTCTCTCTCGCACACTATGTATGATACTCTAGCTAGTCCAAGCTAGATATCATGGGTGCACTCATCGTACACACACAAATTCCTTGGCTCGTTGCCCGTAACTCTCTCACGCACCACTTTGTCGTCTCGGATCTCTTCCCCCTCTCTCTCAAACTCTCCATCTACCTGGGTCACACATACACATGCATATCTCACTCGCACTCGATAGGCCCATCTAAAACTCTATCTCTCACCCTCGTTCTCTCTCCATCTCACACGCACACACACACACACACAATCTCATGCCTAGCTAGCCAAGTATGATGGTCTCTCACTCAATTGTAGGAACACGCAATCCCCCCTATATGTATATGACTAGCTAATCTTAGTCTCTATCACAAACATGTGCATGGTCTATCTCGATTTCTCTCGGGGCATCTTTCTATCGCGCATGCACCTCCCTCGATCTCCCACCCATATAGTCCCCTCACGATCTCGAGGGGATGTCTCTATCACAAACACACCCTCTCTCCCTCCCCATGTGTCCATGTACTCCATGTGTCCCTCTCGACCTTTGTTCCTTGATGGCCAGACCTCTATTGGACATGTGCTACAGGGGTGTCTCCCTCCGTTGCAAACAATCACACACTAGCTATCTTCGTGTATCTCCCCGCCTTGCTTTTCTATCTCAGAGATGCATGCGTGATATGTTCGCATAAGAAATGAAAAAACACACACTCTCTCTAATTTATCGTTTGTTGTCACTTTATCTTTCACACACATAGTCTTTTTGCACACTTACTCATTCTCCTTCACACGCACTTGATCTATCTCGACTTAGGTACTCTCCTCGGTCCATAGCATATAGATTTATTGAGAAGTCAAACATCACAAAGTTTGACCATGTACGTAGAGAAAAACAATTACATCTAGAACAACAAACATATACCATTAGATTCACCATGAGATGTTGTTTTGCATGATGTATCTTTGGTATTGTAGATATAAATAACATTTGAGTAAACCTGATCAAAGTTTCCAAAGTTTGACTTCTAAAAAATTTACATGCACTGCATTATCGAGCGGATGGAATATCTCTTTCCCCCTCTCAGCTATCTGACGCACCACTCAGCCTTATCGGGGCTCCTCAATCTCTCTCAAACTTTATTGGTCAGTTTGGTTCATGACCTGACCCTCATGCCTTGATGGCCAGTACTGCCTGGTGTGGACATGAGATGTTAAATATTTCTGCCTGGCCAGGCTTGTGTGGTGCTGAAGCTTTTGGTTCATGCCTGGGCTAGGCAAAGCATCAACGTCCCATCATTCAGTCCATGCAACAATTATTTAATGCAAATATCCATCCAGGATGCTGTTAGCCTCGTGGCCGCACTACCAGGCACAGCCAGGCGTTCGAAATTGGTCACCTGGGCCAGGCTACTTGCAGTGTCTAGAGTCCAGCCATGCTAATTAAAGTGCAAGGGAATCCAGGCCAGACGGGCTTTCTTTTTCACAGGGTAGCAACCAAACAAGCGTGCATGAAATCCAGGCACAACCCCAGGCCTGGCAAAAGATGCTCAGGACGCAAACCAAACTGACCTTATATCTCCCTGGTTCACACATACACATGTCTCGCTCGCGCTATACATATAGATCCATCCAACATTCTCCACCCTTATTCTCTCTCCATGTGACATGCACCCCCTAAGTACCATAATCCCTCACTCCATCATAGGCGCAAGCACTCCCCGCCTCCTAAGTATGATTATCTCTCGCTAGCCATCAGGAACACACATATTGTCTCCTTCCATCCATACGTCTATCTCGATATCTTTTGGGGCATCTTCTATCGCGCACACACCTTGTCACTTGATCTCCCACCCATGTAGTCCCATCACGATCTCCAGGGGATCTCTCTATGACAAACATACACTCTCTCCTCCCCATGTCTGCATTTTCTCCGTACGTCTCTCTCGACCTCTCTCCCTTGTTTGTCAGACCCTTCTTGGCCACGTGCTAGGGGTCTTGCTCTCTCGGTTCCAAACAACCACACACTATCTCCTCACATTGCCTCCATTGTCGAAGATGCATGTGTGATATGTTTGCATAAGACACACACGCTTTTCCTCTACTTTTATCGTGTGTTGTCCATGTCTCTTTCACACACGCACACACACTTTTTTCACTCACTCTTTCTATTTCTCTCTCTCTCTCCCTCTAGTTAGGGACTCTGTCACATCCATAAGCATATGGATGTTTTGAAAAGTCAAACCTCAAAAAAGTTTTACCGGGTATATGTGGAGAAAAAGATTTACATCTGGAACGATCATTAGATTCATCACAACATGTACTTACTTCATACTATCATTTATCTTTGGTATTGTAGATATAAGTAATTTCTTTATAAACTTGGTCAAAGTTTCAAAATTTTGACTTTAAAAAAATGTTGGAACTACATTATCGAATGGAGGGAGTAGCTCTTTCTCTCTCTCTCTGCTATCTCTTACGGGCCTCCCCTCTCACTCGAACTCTCTATACCGACGGATTATACGCTCATTGTGTCAGCTTATAGCTCCGTGTATTGTTTAGTTGACCGGTCAACCAGTCCACATGCTGCCTTGTGAAAGCACAAGTGCTCCCTAGGTGGTTTTGGTAATTAATGTCAACATATATCTTGTTGGACTAACACTTTTATCTAGTATGTTTCAGATAAGTTCAACAATGGAGTGGCATGGACTAAAGGATGTGGGAACTCCTTCTAGATGCTAAGGACAAAGGATTGGCTCCATCTTCAAGCTCAAGACTCTTCATTTTCTATTTTAGCGATCCAAGATCGCATTGAGTCTATAGGAAAAGCCAATACTATCAAGAAGGGATGAGGTGTTGCTTAATGAGTTTCTTGCTCCACAATGCTTAGTGATATGCTCCAAAACCCTCAACTACTTTCCCACTTCCACACATATGATCTAAACCTAAAGTAAAACTCGGCCATACCGATTCTTTCTATCCGGCGCCACCGAGTTCAAATGTCTTAGCCACTACCACAAACCCTAGGCAAATGGGTCTCACCGATAGGGATCTTGTTCTCACCGAGATGAGATTGTAATCTCTCTGTGTATGTCCATTACCAAAATCGGTCTCACCGAGTTTGAGAAATGGGTACTACCGAGATTACAATGCAAACTTCCTGGTTGACTCATTACCAAAATCGGTCCTACCGAGTTTGTGTAATCGGTCCAACCAAGTTTGCCTGACCAACTCTCTGGAAAGCTTATTACCAAAATCGGTCTCACCGAGTTTGTGTAATTGGTCTCACCGAGATTATGTTATGCCCTAACCCTAACCATAGCGGTCCTACCGAGTTGCATATCGGTCCCACTGAAAATCCTAACAGTCACTAGATTTACTAAATCGGTCCGCCCGAGTTTGTTGATTCGGTCCCACGGTAGATTGTGTGTAACGGTTAGATTTTGTGTGGAGGCTATATATACCCCTCCACCTCCTCTTTTCATTTGTGGAGAGAGCCATCAGACTAACCTACATTTCCAACATACATTTTCTAAGAGAGAACTACCTACTCATGTGTTGAGGCCAAGATATTCCATTCCTACCATATGAATCTTGATCTCTACCCTTCCCCAACTTGCTTTCCACTCGAATCTTCTTTCCACCAAATCCAAATCATGTGAAAGAGAGTTGAGTGTTGGGGAGACTATCATTTGAAGCACAAGAGCAAGGAGTTCATCATCAATGCACCATTTGTTACTTATTGGAGAGTGGTGTCTCCTAGATTGGCTAGGTGTCACTTGGGAGCCTCCGACAAGATTGTGGAGTTGAACCAAGGAGTTTGTAAGGGCAAGGAGATCGCCTACTTCGTGAAGATCTACCGCTAGTGAGGCAAGTCCTTCGTGGGCGACGGCCATGGTGGGATAGACAAGGTTGCTTCTTCGTGGACCCTTCGTGGGTGGAGCCCTCCGTGGACTCACGCAACCGTTACCCTTTGTGGGTTGAAGTCTCCATCAACGTGGATGTACGATAGCACCACCTATCGGAACCACGCCAAAAACATCCGTGTCTCCAATTGCGTTTGAATCCTCCAAAACCCTTCCCTTTACATTCTTGCAAGTTGCATGCTTTACTTTCCGCTGCTCATATACTCTTTGCATGCTTGCTTGTTATGTATTGTGAATGTTAAACTTGTGCCTAAACTCCACTTAAACTTAAAGAAGTTAAAAACTGCAACTTTGGTACTTAGTGTCTAATCACCCCCCCCTCTAGACACCTCTTCTCAAGGTCCTACAAGTGGTATCAGAGCATTGGTCTCCATTGCCTTGGTTTAATCACCATTGGAGGAAGATGGATGAGTCTACTTTGGGGAGTCTTAGACATAGAGTGCCTATTCTTGATGGAGAGTATTTTCATGAGCGGAAAAATGAGATGCTTGTAATCTTCAATCAATATCATTTGAACAAGTACATTGCTAGCCCTTGTGCACCTCTTGTTGATCCTATGCATCCTACTCTTGATGAGTCAATTGACATGATTAGGAATCTTAGAACTGCCGAACTTATCATTAGAGGATTGCCTAGAAACTTGATTGGATGTTTGCCTACTCTTAAGTGTGCCTACACTATATGGAAATTTCTTGAGGAACGCTTTCCAAATTATTCCTTGAAAAATCTTGATGAAATTTTCCATAAGTCTATTGCTTGAGTAAGATGAATTCTAGTGATCCTATGTTTGGTGATTGTTTGTTTGAGCTTACAAACCTTATGCGTGCCAAAGGAGATGTTGGAATTATTAGTGATATTATTTCTGAAGCTATAAAAATTCATAAGCAAGATCATTGTCAAACTCACTCTAACGAATCACCCTCTCTAGGATTTGATCCACCACATGACGATGTTGAACATGGATACTATGATGAGGATGATGATAGTGACTTCGATCTTGATGATGCAATGAGACATTTTGGTCTTATGGCAAATCTTCGGGGATATATGTCAGGAGGAAAGGAATGGGTTCTTGATAGTGGATGTACCGATCACATGACCGGAGATAAAGACATGTTTCGTGAGCTTGCTGAAAATGATAGTCCTCGAAAGTATGTCACTTTCGGTGACAACTCAAAGGGTAAGGTGGTTGGCCTCGGTAAGGTGGCCATATCACATGATAGCTCCATACAAAATGTCATGCTCGTTGAATCTCTTGGATACAACTTACTTTCAGTATCTAGACTTGCTGATTTCGGTTTCAATGTATTATTTACTGAAGTAGATTGCCAAGTGTTTCGTCGAGACAATCATAAAATGGTCTTTACCGGTGTGCGTAGAGGTGATCTATACATTGTTGATTTCACTAAAAAGGCTCAACCTAAAACTTGCTTCATTGCTAAATCCTCAAAAGGTTGGTTATGGCATAGACGACTAGGTCACGTTGGCATGAGAAACCTTGACAAGCTTATTAAAGGGAATCATATCCTTGGTGTTAACGATGTCATATTTGATAAGGATAGACTTTGCAGTGCTTGTCAAGCAGGTAAACAGGTTGGAGGAAGGCATCCCGTGAAGAACATCATGACCACAAGGAGGCCACTCGAGCTACTTCACATGGATCTTTTTGGTCCCAACTCTTACAAGAGTCTCGGTGGAAATTCTTTTGGTCTAGTTATAGTTGATGATTTTTCAAGATTTACGTGGGTGTTCTTTCTCGATGATAAATCGCAGGTCCAAAAGATCTTCAAAAACTTCGCTAGGAAGGCCCAAAATCAATTTGAAGTGAAGATCAAGAAGGTTCGCAGCGACAACGGAACGGAGTTCAAGAATGCAAATGTGGACACCTTTCTTGACGAAGAAGGGATTTCACACGAGTTCTCGGCTACGTACACACCTCAACAAAATGGAGTTGTTGAGAGGAAGAACCGGACGCTCATCGAAATGGCGAGAACGATGCTTGATGAGTACAAGACACCGAAGCACTTTTGGGCAGAAGCGGTTGAGACAGCTTGTCATGCAACAAATCGCTTGTATCTTCACAAGCTACTCGGCAAGACGACATACGAGCTCCTCACCGGTAACAAACCCCAAGTTGGATACTTTCGAGTATTCGGCTCAAAGTGCTACATTCTTGATAAGCATCGTCGTTCTAAATTTGCTCCTAAGTCTCATGAAGGTTTCCTACTAGGTTATGGCTCAAACTCTCACACTTACCGTGTCTACAACAATTTCACCCGAAAGGTTGAAGAGACGGTAGATGTGAAGTTTGATGAATCTAACGGCTCGCAAGTAGAGCAATTGCCAATTGATGTAGGAGACAAAGATCCTTCGGAAGCAATCCAAGACTTGTCTATTGGCAAGGTTCGTCCAACGGAGGTGAAGGAGAGTACCTCGTCCGTCCAAGTGGAAGCTTCTACTTCACGACAAGGTGAACCAAGAGTTGATACGGAAGCATCCACAAGTGGGACACACCAAGATGAAGAAAACGAGGAAGTGCATCAAGATGAACGTCAACAACCTCCTTCTCCACCACGACAAGAGAACGACAACGCCAACAATGAAGAAGGCCAAGAAGAAGAACAAGATGAAGAAGAAGTTCAACCAAGAACCAAGCAAAAGCTTTCACGAGTTCGAGCAAGAATTGCTAAAGACCATCCCGTCGAGCAAATCTACAATGATATTCAAACCGGGAGAATCACTCGCTCTAAAACTCGTTTAGCTAACTTTTGTGAAAACTATTCTTTCATCTCTAGCATTGAACCTATGAAGGTCGAAGAAGCATTGGAAGATCCGGATTGGATAAATGCTATGCATGAAGAGCTACACAACTTTGAGAGGAACCAAGTTTGGACATTGGTTGAGAAGCCCGACAACAACCACAACATCATCGGTACCAAATGGGTGTTTCGCAACAAGCAAGATGAAGATGGACAAGTAGTTCGCAACAAAGCACGTCTCGTCGCCCAAGGCTACACACAAGTCGAAGGTATGGACTATGGTGAGACTTACGCTCCCGTTGCTAGACTTGAGTCCATTCGCATCTTACTTGCCTATGCTAATCATCATGATATCACCTTGTACCAAATGGACATTAAAAGTGCTTTTCTAAATGGTGAAATAGAGGAGGAAGTTTATGTTAAGCAACCTCCCGGCTTTGTCAATCCTAAGAAACCCAATCATGTTTACAAACTTCACAAAGCTCTTTATGGTCTTAAACAAGCTCCTAGAGCGTGGTATAAATGCTTGACCAAGTTCCTTATTGAAAAAGGCTTTGAAATTGGGAAAATTGATTCCACACTTTTTACTAAAAGGGTTAATGGAGAACTATTCGTGTGCCAAATCTATGTTGATGATATTATATTTGGTTCAACTAACCCTCATTTTAGTGAAAAGTTTGGGAAGCTAATGTCGGAGAAGTTTGAGATGTCTATGATGAGTGAACTCAAATTCTTTCTTGGGTTGCAAATCAAGCAAACTAAGGAAGGTACCTTTGTTTCTCAAACGAAGTACACCAAGGACTTATTCAAGAAGTTCAATATGCAAGAATGCAAAGGTATGACTACATCCATGCCTACTAGTGGACATCTTGACTTGACCAAAGATGGTGAACCGGTTGATCAAAAGGTTTATCGCTCTATGATTGGTTCATTGTTATATCTATGTGCTTCACGTCCCGATATCATGCTAAGTGTGTGCATGTGTGCACGATATCAAGCTGCTCCTAAAGAATGTCATCTTAAGGCCGTGAAAAGGATAGTGAGATACTTAATCCATACACCAAATTTTGGCATTTGGTATCCTAAGAGGGCCTCTTTCGATCTTGTTGGCTACTCCGACTCGGACTATGCCGGAGACAAGGTTGATAGAAAGTCCACTTCGGGTACTTGTCAATTTCTTGGTAGATCTCTTGTGTCTTGGTCCTCCAAGAAACAAAACTCGGTATCCTTATCCACCGCCGAAGCGGAATACATTGCCGCTGGTTCATGTTGTGCTCAATTACTTTGGATGACCCAAACTCTTAAAGATTATGGGATATATGTGAAACATGTTCCATTGCTTTGTGACAATGAAAGTGCTATCAAAATTGGTCATAATCCCGTACAACATTCTCGAACTAAGCATATTGAAGTTCGTCATCATTTCATTCGAGATCATGTTGCTAAGGGTGACATTAATCTTAAGCATGTTCGCACCGAAAAGCAATTAGCGGATATATTCACTAAACCTCTTGATGAGAAAGTGTTTTGCAGGTTGAGAGGAGAATTGAACATCATTGATGCTTCAAACTTGGAGTAGAAACTCCATTGGATACATGCAAGACATGAGCTTATGACTAATCCTTGATATTTCTCTTATGATGAAAATCTTATGTCTTGGATATATTTGCATCTTGCATGTTATATAACCCATGTAGGTACTTGGTTGAATCAAATTCCATGAGATTGTAATCTACTCACATCTTGAGCAATCTCTACATCACCAAGTTTCTACACTATGGTGGTTGAAGACAAGGAAGCACGGAACCGTTCAAACATATCCTTTGACAAATTCTATGTTGAGCTTCATGATTGTCATTTTTGGATACACAAGTGCTCTTCCTTGCAAGAACTAACCCATGTAGGTAGATGGACTCAAATTCCAAGTGGTGCTCCCAACTCTTGATGAGCTACATCAACCTTGAGCAACCCACACAAGTTCAACTACATGGACAACACCACCAACCAAGGTATGTTATTCCATCTTAGAGAAGCTTTACTCCAAGTCATGAGCTAAAGCAACTCGACAAGATGTGAATACATCAAGATGCTTAAACGAAAAATGGCAACCCCATTTTGAGCTTAAACGATGAGTATGACCTATGATCAAGTGATCTCACTTGACTCCTAAGTCAATATACTCTAACATAGGTGACTTTGTCGCCGACCATCTCTAGATGAAGTTCTCTTGTGTTCTTTTCTGTGTTTTTGCATTTGTCTCATGCATATTTGTTTTCCCTTTCAAAAGAAACTTCATCTAGCTTTCTTTCTGTTTGCTCTGCATTTTCTGCATCCAATTCATTGCATATCATTCACTAAATTCCTTGCAAATCCTTGTGAGATCTTACTAGTCTAGTGAGCTGAGGTGACAAGTGTTTTCTCTGCGATGAACTCGGTTTCACCAATTTGTTATTTTCGGTCCAATCGAATCCTTTCGATACAACCAAAGCATACCACTCGGTGCCACCGATTTCACAATAGGAAAAATATTTTGCCACATATTCTGTGTTTCTTCTGATCCAGCTCCACTCAATGAATCTTGTCCTCTACAAGCATCACATATATATATATGCTTTGTGCTGTGACTCAAGGATCAAACCCTTCTTGGAAATTGATGTCAAAGGGGAAGAGAGAGATCACATCAAAGCTTATCACTTAGAGAGATCACATCAGAGAGAGAGTATCACCTCCTCAGGGGGAGAAAGAGATCTCCAGGGGAGAGAATACTCAAGTGGAAAGTATTTCTCAAGGATTCCAGATGCTTGGTGTTCAAGAGGAGAGATGCCACATGTCTTCTTGAAGGGAAAGACATGTTCATATGTGCTTATTTGCATTAGCTCTGTTCATTTATATCTTTCAGCTCTGATTTTCTGTTCCCTATCTTCTCCCAGTATCACATGCTAGATTCAGGGGGAGCAAGACATCTAAGGGAAAGAAATCATTTAAATTCATTGCATATCTTTACTCTTGGGGACATGTCTAATCCAATGTGGTACTTAGTACTCACTCTCTACATGTCATCCCAGTCTTGGTATTCTTGTGGTTTCTTCTGTTTGCTCTGGCTAGTAGATGTACCTGTGTTGTCTAACCTTGCTTACGCAGGTTCATTCCATCCTAAGCCAACTCAAGACTACAAGGTAAGTATATGCATCACAATCATGTGTATGAGGAATTCTTGCTGATGTACATACTGTTTGCAAGAAGGACTCATGGGCATGAAGGTATTTTCTTTAATATTCTTTGCTCTGATGCATATGGCCAAGATACATGTAACACATTGCCTGCTCTATCATGGTTATGCTCTCACATGCTTCTATATTCCATATTCACATGATTGCATACATGTAGGGGAACCTATGCTTGTTACATGTCTTTCCAAAGCTTTACTTGCTATTCTTTATATCTTTATCTAAATCTTTGATGTATGTTGTCATCAATTACCAAAAAGGGGGAGATTGAAAGCACAAGTGCTCCCTAGGTGGTTTTGTTAATTAATGTCAACATATCTCTTGTTGGACTAACACTTTTATCTAGTATGTTTCAGATAAGTTCAACAATGGAGTGGCATGGACTAAAGGATGTGGGAACTCCTTCTAGATGCTAAGGACAAAGGATTGGCTCAAGCTTCAATCTCAAGACTCTTCATTTTCTATTTTAGTGATCCAAGATCACATTGAGTCTATAGGAAAAGCCAATACTATCAAGAAGGGATGAGGTGTTGCTTAATGAGTTTCTTGCTCCATAGTGCTTAGTGATATGCTCCAAAACCCTAAACTACTTTCCCACTTCCACACATATGACCTAAACCTAAAGTCAAACTCAGCCATACCGATTCTTTCTATCCGGCGCCACCGATTTCAAATGTCTTACCAAGTGCCACAAACCCTAGGCAAATCGGTCTCACCGATAGGGATCTTGTTCTCACCGAGATGGGATTGTAATCTCTCTGTGTATGTCCATTACCAAAATTGGTCTCACCGAGTTTGAGCAATGGGTACTACCGAGATTACAATGCAAACTTCCTGGTTGACTCATTACCGATATCGGTCCTACCGAGTTTGTATAATCGGTCCAACCGAGTTTGCCTAACCAACTCTTTGGAAAGCTTATTACCAAAATCGGTCTCACCGAGTTTGTGTAATTGGTCTCACCGAGATTACATTATGCCCTAACCCTAACAATATCGGTCCTACCTAGTTGCATATCGGTCCCACCGAAAATCCGAACGGTCACTAGATTTACTAAATCGGTCCGATCGAGTTTGTTGATTCAGTCCCACCGAGTTTGGTAGATTGTGTGTAACGGTTAGATTTTGTGTGGAGGCTATATATACGCCTCCACCTCCTCTTCATTTGTGGAGAGAGCCATCAGACCGTGCCTACACTTCCAGCATACATTTTCTGAGAGAGAACTACCTACTCATGTGTTGAGGCCAAGATATTCCATTCCTACCGTATGAATCTTGATCTCTAGCCTTCCCTAACTTGCTTTCCACTCAAATCTTATTTCCACCAAATCCAAATCATGAGAGAGAGTTGAGTGTTGGGGAGACTATCATTTGAAGCACAAGAGCAAGGAGTTCATCATCAATGCACCATTTGTTACTTCTTGGAGAGTGGTGTCTCCTAGCTTGGCTAGGTGTCACTTGGGAGGCTCCAACAAGATTGTGAAGTTGAACCACGGATTTTGTAAGGGCAAGGAGATCGCCTACTTCGTGAAGATCTACCGCTAGTGAGGCAAGTACTTCGTGGGCGACGGCCATGGTGGGATAGACAAGGTTGCTTCTTCGTGGACCCTTCGTGGCTGGAGCCCTCTGTGGACTCACGCAACCGTTACCCTTCGTGGGTTGAAGTCTCCATCAACGTGGATGTACGATAGCACCACCTATCGGAACCATGCCAAAAACATCCGTGTCTCCAATTGTATTTGAATCCTCCAAAACCCTTCCCTTTACATTCTTGCAAGTTGCATGCTTTACTTTCCGCTGCTCATATACTCTTTGCATGCTTTCTTGTTATGTATTGTGAATGTTAAACTTGTGCCTAAACTCCACTTAAACTTAAAGATCTTAAAAACTGCATCTTTGGTACTTAGTGTCTAATCACCCCCCTCTAGACACCTCTTCTCAAGGTCCTACACCTTGTCAGCTCGTGTTTTATATCTTTGTGTGCTGGCCCATGTGGCAGTGGGTGAAAATAAGTAAACTAGAAGCCCATCTGACACACGGTGAAGTAAACAAAGTTGAAACCACTCGGGGTAGCACCCCACACGCTAGTAAATTGAGGGCGCATTGAGGACACACTTCTTGCGCGTGAAGGACGCACTCGTGCACAATTCACCACTACGCAGTGGCATGCACAGAAGGACGCACTCGCGCACACCCAGCACACAACACACACCAGCACACATGTACACCGGCGTCGCCACCGGTTGAGATGGACGGCGAGGCAGCCAACAAGCGGAGGCGGCTCGAGCCAAAACCGCATCCGGCGAGCCTGGACTTCATCAGCAGCCTCCCTGACGACATGTTGCTCGTCATCATCGGCCTCCTCCCCACCAAATCTGCCATGCGGACTGCCCTGATCTCCCGGCGGTGGCGCCCCCTCTGGAGCCGCGTCCCCCTCAACCTCACCGTCGACAGCTGCCTCTGCGACGGGGATTGCAAATGCATGGCCGTAGTCTCCAAGATCCTTTCATCGCACCCTGGGCCAGCCAGACGCCTTGACATCTGCATGTTCAGTATCAACTACAAGGTCCAACCCAAGTTCGACGAGTGGTTCTTATCTCCCGCCCTAGATCAGGTCGAGGAGCTCAGCTTTGAAGCTGGACGATGTCGCTCTCCGCCGCCATCCGCGCTCCGCCTCACGCCAACGCTGCACCGCGCCAGCTTCAACTCCTACTATCTTCCCCAGATTAATGCCGCGCCCGCCCTTCTTCTCCCTCAACTCAAGCGGCTCGACCTCTTCGACATTGTCATCTCTAAGAAGACTATGGAGCACCTGCTCCGCAGCTGTACTGCACTCGAGTAACTTCGTCTTGAGCAGATGCACAGGTTCATTAGCCTCCACATCGCCTCGACGAATCTCTGATGGATTTATATATGTGTCTTGCTGGCCCCGCAACAATACATCAATCAGGAAGAGATCACTCCAGCTGTTCCATGTTATGGTCATTGAGAATGCGCCTTTCCTTGAGATATTGCTTGTATCGGATCTAGAAGGTCCAACAAAAATTAGGGTCATTGACGCGCCGAAATTGACAGCATTGGTGTACTCGTCTTCCAAATTCTCTGAACTCTTTATTGGATCCGTAATCGTTTAGGTACAACACTCATCTTCTTACCCGTCTTCTTGAAGTTCACATTTTTAAATTTCTTCTTGATGTATTTACGGCCGTCTTGCAGAAAATGATTCCCACAAGCTTGATCCGGTCCATGCGCACAGTGAAGATCTTGGCACTAAAATCTATCGGCCCCAATCTGGATCGAGTTGTTGGATTCCTTACATGCTTTCCATGCACGGAGAAGCTACTCATCAGGTGAAACTTCTTTCCTATTAGTAAATGGTAATCACAACATAGCTCAATTTTTTCGTAATGTTCCCAAATTACGATGACAAGTGTAGTGTTCAAAACTGCATCTACGCACTGCACCGAAAGAAATGTTTTTAATATTTTTTCTCACGTGATCACCTACATCATTTTTATGCTGTACTACTATAGTAGCCTAGGCTAGTCATAGTGGAAAGTAACTTAGACTACTCCAGTAACTCTATGGTTACCCTAAGAGCAAGTACTACTTCCGTCCTGGTTTACTCTTCCTATTTTGTAGTATCAAAATTTGACCATAGATTTAACTAACAAAATGTTAATGCATGTCACTAAGAACTATATCGTTGGATTCGTATTTGAACATAATTTAAACTGGTGTAATTTTTAGTGACATGCATTGGCATTTTCTTAGGTAAATCTATGGTCAAAATTTTATACTAAATACGAGGTAGTATTCCCTCCGTCCCAAAATTCTTTTCTTACATTTCTTTAGATACAGATGTATCTAACACTAAAATGTAACTAGATACATCCGTATTTAGACAAAATTAAGACAAGAATTTTGGGACGGAGGGAGTACAAAAGTGGGCTATGTAGGCCAAAACACGTGCCAAATTCACTTGTGATACATTTGGGAGAGAGAGGACTGAGGCAATAAAAAACACTTGTTTGGGAGAGTGAGAGGCTGGTGTAGTTGGTTTGATTGATTTGTTTATACATGTGGGTCTGTGTGCATAGCGGTGCCAACTCTCTCACATCGCGAGAGCGGTGCCAAAATCTTTTGATTTGACATTGATGCATATTATGTGGCATACTTTTGCGAAATATGGCATCGGCCACATAGTGGAAGGCAACAAATGCCCAAGCTCTTCACGTGCTCCAAGTTAAATGAGAGGAAACAGAAAGCGAGGGAGAGAGAGTGAAAAAATATCACTAGCCAGCCAACCCTATCATATGAGCGAATGATATTGGTACGTCTTGATGACACGGCAATCTTATACAATCAGCTGCTCTAATATGTTCTCTTCTTTTGCAGATAAAAAAGACCCGAAGGTGAAAAATGTGCTGCACTATAACAATCTCATCGAATGCCTTGATCTCCATCTTACAGAAATTGATTTGATCGACTATCGAGGCAGCACATCTGAGATTAAATTGGCCAGGTTCTTTATTATGGAGGCAAGTGTGCTCAAGGTAATGAGGTTTGGCGTTCTCTGGCGCAACAATGAATGGTGTGCTGATCACCGCAAGTGTCTAAGCCTAAATGACAAAGTCTCCGCTGAAGCTGAATTTGTTTTTGAAACATTAAGTGGCCAGAGACTCGAAAACTTATTTGCCCATTAGTGACTTGTCAGGGCGGTGGATTTTAGTTTGTACGATAATGTTGCATCCACCTAAAGTAACGAAAGTTCTTACGTAAACTTCCTAGTAATTCCCTCTTCGTAGGTGCAACACTACTCCTAACATTTGTAATATCAGTTTGAAACTTGTAATATTGCCGTGTCCTATTCCCGCATTTTCAAAATCCTGCAAATCAAACAGGTCCTGAGTTGGTGATGATGTTGTGCCTCACATCTTTCACAAATAACCGTCGGATCTAGATCTGATGCATACAAACCAAACTTCTCCATTTTTGCAAAAAGATGCCCGCACATGTTCCCTTTTTACAAACAACTCCTTTTCTCTCACAATCAGCCTAATCTCCTCCCCACCACATCTAGAAGGCCATGGAAAAATATGGCGCGATGGACGCTGCCAGCGCTGTCCACCCCCAATCTTGGTGTTCCGTGCAATGCACGGGCATCTACGCATGGGAAATTATGTCGAACAAGGCTAGTTGTAAGCAAGCTAGCTCTACAGCCATGATGATAGGGATTGTAGACATTGAGGCTGACTATGGTATGCCGAACACGGCGCCTATACTCAGGTGTCATCTCTGGCGCAGGGTCTTGTCACTTCACTGTGGGGAGCAACACATAATAATTTGACCAACGGGTAGTACAATGCTAGTACTCCTACTACATTGGTAGTACTACTACTAGTACTAGTAGCACCACCATATGGATTTATGAGTACTACCACGTCCATCTGGATTTTATTATTTGACTAGCAATATCTAGTAATGCATGTCACAAAAAATGTACTACTCCCTCTGTAAATAAATACATGGTGTATTGTTTTATTCCTATCGGCGAGAGAACTTAATGTCTTTTTGCTAATTAATAGGATTACATGCAATGAACTAAACACTGCATGTCATGTTTAGTAGTCTGAAGTCATTGAAAGCATGCACGGCCCACATCTCTTGTTGGTTGATATGTCACGAAATAAGAAATGAGGTGGGAGTTAATGTACCATGCCTAAGTGTTTTGGGATTATTTGGTTTTCGTAAGGTGACTTACACAACATTTTGTTTACATGCATTAACATTTTATTAGTTAAACCAAAGGTCAAAACTTGGCGCAAAATGCAAAGGGGACCAATAAACCAGTAAACATCAAACTTCTCCCATTTAGCCCCAACTAGAGGTCCGGTGAGATGACTATACTGCACCGGCACGGAGGGGGACGCAACTTCATTGACTTACTACAACTGCCTTTGGGTGAATGACACATGGGCCCAACGAGTGGCTGGCCTACCTATCATACAACCAAAGGCAGGTGCAGTAGAGGGCCAAGGAGTAGTACGAAATCCTACGCACCTATGCACACTAACCAAGGGCAAGAGTGATCACTCGAATCGTAAGATCAGTTGACTAGAAGCTAAGGTACACCCATGGAGGCGATGAGCAAGAGCATTAGCCGGCTCTGCCAGATGGTCCACGACGCCGGCCTACGGCCCGGCACCGAGGAACGTCTCCAGGTGTTGCTTGAGGCCTCCAGGGTGAGGGGCCGCTTGGACGACAACTTCGTCTCCTTGATCGACGAGGTCCTCGTCGGTTTCCTCGACAAGTTCACCGTCGTCAAGAAGCTCGCAGACGACTTTGACGTACGCCTCCAGCCGACGCGCCCATGCTCTGCAATGCCCGCCACCCTCAACGACCACTATGGTGACATCCTCTCGACGCACTGGTGGCCCTGCGACTGCCCGTCGTCGCACCAGAGAATGTCCACCTCGAGGTCGCGCTCGCCACGTAGCGCCTGGTGCAGCAAGACACCATCGACATAATCACCCACGTCTACGCGCAAATCATCCACAAGGACTACTACATGCAAGAGGAGGATGATAGGACACTGGCCTTCTTGGACCGCAGGGCAACCTTGGACGGCATTGTTCAGAAGCACGTTGAGCTCGCCGCCAACGTCGCTGCTCCTCACACGTCGGTTGGTGACCCAGCGCACTAGGACGTGAGGATGTCGTTGATGGATCTGTATGTATTTTTATCTTTCCATCAAATCCATGTAGTAGTATATGGTAGTACTAGTAATTATCTTACCTTTCGCATCAACTTCATAATTTTCGTACGTACTCCATGCATGAACTGCGCCAGAACCAAACTTCTCATTACTCTAGGGAAAATCTTTATTTTCTATCTGTCGGTCGCGCCATGGAGCAGAACCAAATCTTACAAGTTACAAGTTCAAAAGGAAAAGCCTGCCGTGTTCGCGTCGCACCCCCACACGGTTGGTCCGGCACGCCGCTCAAGGGGGAATGCGTGCGGTGTTTTTGCACTTACAAGTGGGACTGCAGTTGAGCAAGCCGACTATCGGCAAACCCCCACCCCGCCCACCATGCGATGGCTGAGAAAACAAGAGGGAGAAGAGATGGCGGTAGCACGGACTCCAAGAAAATTGGTGTCGGATGGGACTCGTGTGGGTGGCGTGTGCCGTACTGCTAGACGTGAATGCTAGTTATGGCCCATGCCACCCCACTATATCGAGCCTATATCGAGGTGCTGGTTACATAGATTAAATTTCCTGGAGTCCATGCTCAGCCCTCCTCTATCTCTCTTCTCAGCCAGCCAGCGGATGCACGGAGCCCATCGTCGGTTTGCTCATATGCGGTCCCACATGTCAGTGAAAACGCAAGAGGACCCATTGAACCTGCACATCTTTCACCTCGACGTGCTGGTGATGAAAAACAAATCCAATAAATATCTTCGGTGGCCGCTTTTGGAGTTACTCAAGAGTAGTATGATTCTATTTACACTTTAACCCAAGATGCACATCAGTGGCTTCAACTACCACTCTATTTTCTTGCATGACACGACCTGGATGCTGGATGCCCCACGTGTCAGCAAAAGGAGGAATAACCCGACCAAATCTTTGGTTGTGCTCTCGGATTAGACTAGTTGTGCTAACTTAAAAATTTTATTGTGTAGAATGGATGCAAGTTTTGGTATTGGGAAGAAGAGTACATCGATATATTGATAGAGCACAATTTAGTAGATGTTCTAGCACTTTTAGCTAGCATAGAGGCTAGAGATGAGACTAGTGCACTTGTTGATACTAGAATAGAGGCTAGACATGAGACTAGATGCGAGGAAGCAACGACTACTTCTTTACACTCGAAGAAGAAAGAAGGATGCAAGATCGAGCCTCCGTAGATCAAAAATGAATGCATCGAGAAGGCACTAATCCAACTTACAGGAGCAGTTATGGAAGTTGGATATCTTCTAAAATGTATTCTTGTGGTTCTTGTTTTCTTTGATCTTGCTTTTCTAGTCAAAATTATCGTTGGAGTTCGTGCAGAATGGAGGTCCGTTTGGGGTCATGCGTTGGAGTTGGCCTTACAAGTGGGACCACTATTGAGGAAACCAACTATCGGCAAACCCCCACCTCGCCCGCCGCGCAATGGCTGAGTTAGAGAAACGACGAGGTTGAAGAGATTGCTCTAGCATGGACTCCAAGAAATATGGTGTCATATGGATGTCATGCTGGTGGCGTGTGCCGTACTCCTGGACGTGAATGCTTGTTCTGGCCCATGCCACCCTACTGCTCCTACTACTTATATAGTACTAGTAGAATCGAGGATTTGAGGTGTTGGTTATGCACAGCGAACACATTAACATATGGCTACAGTAAAAACACCCACCTGACGCACAAAGCATGTAAAGCTAGTACAAATAGTGTACTACTATTGTTGATTGGACTCATCCGATAACCTATTTCATTGCACGTACCGTTATGTATTCGGAAAATATTTTTTTGCCTCATCGCACCACTCACTCAGAGAAGCGACTCAAAAGCCATTCATAAATTTAGTAAGTTTATCACAAGCATATCATTTTATTACATACAATAGGTCATCAACCCACATCGACAACGAGGATACATTATAAATACTAAAGTTTTCATCACACAACAAATAACAAGCAATGAAATGAACTTCAACTCAACCAATCCTCGGTGTTGGAAACACTTGCTTTGAACCACAACTGATTCTCTGGGAAGGGCCATCCATTGTCGATCTCGAGACCAACGCAGGACTGATCATCTAGGCTAAAGTGGCCTACTATATCAGTACCAGGATAGGGAACCACTGAAATGTCCGAGGTATAGATACAATTGCTTCTCATAAATGGTAGTAATGTTGTGTCAACAGCAGTTGGATCGCCTTTCACCATCATTAGATAGTTTTGTCTAAGGAAGAGCGAGTTTTCTCCAATACTATCAATTCTGTACCAGGGAGAAGGTGTTGGAGCTAGCACACTAGTATCCATCCCGAATACCATGCAACAGGTGTTGGAATAGGTCCATAGAGTGCGACCATGGGAGACAACAACTGCTTCCTTAGTAGTAACATCAGAAGAGGGCTGTATACAGACAAGAAGAGGTGATCCATCGGAATTAGTTGCTAGGCGCCACTGAGTATATGGGCGCTGCTAGTCCTCATGCTCGTGATCATCACCATCGTCATCTCCCCCTTGGTTATATTTTTTTTCAAGTATAGGTGGTGGAATGTTCACAGGACCTTGGGAACACAAGAAGAAGGTTAATTAGTAAAGGGAAACTTGCTAACCCGCATGCATGTGGATGAAACAATTATAATTACCATGGAAGACAAATGTACCAAAACTACGAGGATCCCATGCAAAACAGCGCCATGAGTGGTGGAAGAAAACACAAGACCCTCGTATTGAATTGCATCACAGTACTCATCTGTGTACAAAAACTGATTTTGAGCAATATCCATCCAGTCGAACCACGAACGACGGCAACAAGCTTGGTGAAGATAGCAACAACTACATAGTTCTTGTAATTCCAAGAGCGGTTGGGAACTCGACAAATTGCTATCTTCCGTAGAAGACTGTCACCATGATCGTATTTGAACGTGCGTAGAATACCGGTGTGCTCAACCTCTGGGCAGTTTGCAGAGATTTTTGGAAGTGGAACCCGGTGACGAGTGTACACATTCACAAGTTCCCACTTGCAGTTGGACCCAATATGAAGAACCCAATCTCCATTTGTGCCTTCCCAAGCCTTACACTCAAGCGATAGAATCTTAACATCACACGTGTCATTATCAAGCGGCATCAACTTGTACAAGGCGAGGCCTCCGTCGTCCCCGCTCCAGTCATCAGGGTCATGATGAAGAAGATAGGGGAGATCAAACCGCTCCTTGACCCTTGGGTTCCTTGTAATGATGTTATTAGTTGAGTCAAGAATGGTCTTGAACAAACCTGCCATGCTAGCCAAGGTGATGACGTCGCACCGATCAATGAGTTCCTCCACCACGTCATCTTTCAGATCAAGGCAAGAATAACAGGGTCGTTTCCGGCATGTTCCCTCCATGGAGAAGACGATCAAACAATGGCAGAAGGAAGGGTGAAGGCAAATGGAGGAGGGAGGAAGAGTGTACGACAGCAGTTCCAAATTGAGAGGGAAAGGCAAAGAGTCGATGGACGGTTGCCAGTTTGCCACGGTACACGAAGAGGCGCCCTGGCCTACACGTCCGTTCGTAAATACTAGTAGAAAAGGACTCACCGTCGTCTCATTGATATGTTGGAACGGGACCACATGTTAGCGAAACATGGTGTGTAATTTCTCGTGCAAAATGCGATCTGGCCGCGTTGGCCCGAGGTGCCACATTAGTTATCAACCTTTATTTTTTTAATGGCGTGCCATTCAGTTTTGAAGCACGACTAACTGGTACTGTATGCAGAGAAAATATAAACTACTCTACCACTACTCCACCTCTAGTACTAGTAGTATAAAAAAGATATATAGGTTGGAGCTTCAGCCTTTCTTGCTAAGGGCTGCCCACTTGCTTCTCACACTATCACCCTCTCTCCAGATCTAAAAAAGATGGCCTCTCTCTCCCTCCTCACCGGTGGTCACAGATCCGCCGTGGAAGAAAAGGACGTGCAGCATTAACGCACTCGTCATCAGCGAGCGACGTCACACACTGACGACAAGGTCGTCCTCTCAGACCTAGCGCCCACGCGGGATGGCCTCCGTCCCCAAGCTCGCTACCGTAGTGTGTGCGGAGGATGACGAACACGAGCGAAGCCACTTCCCGCCGACCCTCAGGTATGCTACCTCTTTTCGAACCATACCCTTGTTCTATTGCCCATCTGCCACGTTACTGCCTGTGGATCTTCTTCCACTCCACCATCTTCCCAATTTGCTATCCTATGGTCTGCTGGCCACGCGGACGAAAACCTTAATTTGCACTATTAAAGGAAACCCTACTTCATGCAGACTAATCCATGTCTGGGTTGAATAAGGAAAGGAAGGGAGACTGTACTGTCCAAGAGAGTAGGCATCAAACCTGCATCTAGGTTGAAAAGGGGAAAATCAGTAGCTAAGGAACGCGTCTCGTGTCTCTTGGTTGAACAATGGTATAAGGCATGACAACGCAATAGAGAATGACTAGGTCGATCGGTTTGTTGTCCTCACATAGGAAAAAGGTGGCTAAAGAGAACAAAAATGGGACATAATCCACATATGCTGCCTGGATATTTGTTGCATTGGGAAACCATTCCTCCCTCACCACTCTGCGTCCATGGAGGTACATCGTAATGGTGCACCCACTGTCCGAATGGGCCTCCCATGCTCTTATTGCCACTTTTTTGTTGTTAGTATAACGCTAGCTGTCAAGTCAAGCAATGCTACTGCTACAGTTATGCCACATTTAACTAATGCCGCACTCAATCTAACGCCACCGATAAATTTAAGCAATGCCATTTAATGTCACTGGATTATTTCAGGGTTAGCTGTTGATTGTGGATGTATTAAAGATTTTTCAGCTAAGGCATTCTAATGCTGTTTCACAGCCAGTATGCCAACGATGAAACTTGTTACTACCTTTAGATTTTTGCACTGTTAATGCTTATAGATTACATACCTCACTTTCATGAGATAAGTTTTTTTTTTGTACAGTGTCACCAAAATGCCAAGGCACTGATGTCATTTTATTTTGGTTAAACTGCACAAAAAATTATGAAGACAAGAGGAAACGTCAAGAGTGGGCACCTCCTCCTCTGGCTATTCTCTTGATTCGTTCGATCAAGTTTTTATGTTTGACCGATTATCAAGATTGGGATAGCAATTTTTAAGGTCCCCACGAGTTCGAAATGATATTTACCTTGGAGGTACATGGTTTGCAATTTTTTTATACTGTCATTAGTTAATAATGCTAGTTACCTTCAGACTTTTGTATTTGGTTTAATGCTAATGCACAGCTAGTATACCAATGCTGAAACTTGTTACCTTTACATTTTGTATTGTTAATTCTTATAGAAATCTTCCAGTGCTAGAGTTTATAGAAATCTGTTCAGTAAAACCATTGTACTGTACCCTGTAATAAACTAACTACTCTACTGTTGCACTAGCCACTGGATTAGGGTATATTTGTTGTATTCGAGTGGTGTTGCATTAGCGTATGGACATAAATAATGTGTGGCAAGCTTTCCCAGATATGTTCCCAAGAAAACTACTACCTTTTTTTCTAAATACTAGACGTTTGGGTACTTTAAATTGAACTGTGAAAACGTCTTATATTAAGGAACAGAGGGTGTAGAGTTCACTATCCCGGTAAAGCTAGTCACACCTTTGTTAAAATTAATGTTCATTATGTTATCGGAGGAGGTCTGTATGTTTTTCTCTAATTCCTGTCGACTGCATACCGTACATCATGATGTAATGTCAAGTCATTTCCTTTTGTATAGTGTCACTGAATTGTCAAGGCGGTGATGGCATTTTATTTTAGTTGAACTGCACAAAATATGCTTAAAAGAAGAGGAAAGGTCAGGAGTCGATCATTATTTCAAAAAGAACTATATATGCCTTTCTGACATCAGCCGTTGTTGCCTTATTTATTCCTTCAAACAGGTGGTTAGAAACAGTCTTGCTACCTTTTCCATTAAGAAATTGGAATGCTTATATTTGTGAGTCTATGCTTCAACTAGTGTCATTTTTACAGTAATCACACTTTCAATATCTATGCAAACAGGGATGCTCAATTTTAGTGGAACTGCACAAAAAGTCCAACTGGTTCAACATTAGCAGCATGTTTTCTTCCAAACCTTTATAGCCAATTGGTGGCACTATGAGCTGTTCATTACGAAGGTACATGGTTTGCTACTATCTTGCTACTCTTTTTGTACTATCATTAGATAGTAATACTAGTGGTTTGCTTGTGAATTTATTGGCAAGGTGGACCTACATTGGAGGTGCAGGACAAGATTCAATGATCTGATGCGCAATTTCGGTTGTATCGATTTCACCTCTTCCATCACTGCGAACATGGATATCCTTGGTCTGATGAAGAATAGACGCTGTATTTCTGATCTGAACCAGCAAATCAATTCAGTATGAAATTGTCCAGGGCAAAACATAACTGTATCAAATTGTCCAGTGCAGAACATGACAGATGCTAAGCGGAAGAGACATGTTTAAACCGAAAATACAAGGTGTGGTATATGTTAGCTACTTGATATTTGTGCAGACAGAGATGTCTGCCCGTTGCTATTTGGCAAACAAACAAAGTGACCGCAATTTTGGTTGAACTGCACAAGAGAATAGTATAGTCACTGCATGCAGTGCCATTTGAAAATAGACACAGAAAGATCGGATAGTCACTTCATGGACTGCAGAAAAGTAGTATTGTACTATTTATTGGCCAACACTAGGTGCTTCATTACTTTGGTCTGATTATACAATGGGCATCATTTTGCCTAAGTTAAAGTTTGTATTCTGAAAATAGTCTCCCCGTGTGATCGAGAGAAGACCAAATCATATTGCAGCGGATGTTCCTCCATCATGTGTGGTTCATTCTCATGGTTCCAGCTGTTGGTGAAACCACTTACGTTTGCAAGAGGAATTGTAGACTTCTTAAACAAATTTGTCTTTCAGTCTGTACTGAATGTTGGCCAAGAGAAGCATCCATGTTAGTAGGAAGAACATATGTTTTTTCTAGATCTTTGCTTTTGGAGCTACATATTTGTATATGATCTGTGAATCATTGAGATGCATTAACTTGTTGATCTTATGTATGGGAATCATATTAGTTGGGTTTAGTTGCGACGCAAGATCCGAAGTGGCTGATCTTTGCATTTCGAGCTACATATTTGTATATGATCTGTGAATCGTTGAGATGCATTAACAGTTACTTATTTCTGTTCGCTCAGTGTTTACAAGTTACTGATCGATCACTAGCTAGCCTACTAATGCGCTCCTGGCAGTTTTATTTGCGACGCAAGATCCGAAGTGGCAGTTTTTTGAATAAAAATGCCTACCTCTAAAGAAACTGACAAGCTACACTATCCTACCTACTCGATCCTACAAGAATAAATAGCGGATCACGCACGTACTACCTCCTTTCCAGTTTGCAGGGCTCAATTCAAGAAACGACCTATGCGATCCTACACGAATAAATAGCAGATCACGCACGTACTAGTACCTCCTTTCCTGTTTGCAGGGCTTAATTCAAACCTCTCACCAACCAAGGTACTCCCTCCATCCGGGTTTTTTAGTCCCGTGAGCAAAGCAGCAAGACCAAGGCATGTCAATAATTAACGGCATGTAGAATTTTAAGCCTAATTAATTCCAGCGATTTAAGTACCTGCATGCGTGCCCTCAGCTGCGACTCATTCCATGATGCTCCGCGTACTGGCTGCGAGTGATTCTGAGTGCCTGCATGTAGCCGGACATAATTAAGGCAGCTAACTGATGCGAAAAAAGATGCGCGTTGCAGGCTTTTTAAATCCGTGGAATCATTATTGACAAGGAGGGAGATGATTCGAGTGCACTCGTTTGACCGTCATGCCGGCGTGTGACCCAGACGGCACGGGACATCACAGTCATAATTTCAGTTTCTCTAGTTTTCCATGGCAAGCTGGCGCGCTAAGCCATGCCTGCTTATGCATTGAATATCGATGACCGTCGCGCTACCTTCCGTCTATAAGTACTGTTTCCCGGCCTTCTCCGGTGGCACCGTGACCCAACTCGCCATATCCTCATAAGCTCCCACCGGCCCGACATCGCTCGCCACTTATCCTCGCCCTCGCCACGTCCGCCATGCCCCCGCCCGTCCGCGGTAGGCGAGGCCGGAGGCGGTCACCGCCGGAACTAGTGTTCGGTTTTTCACCGGAAGGCAGACAGAGGGAGGAGGCATTTTATCTATCTTTAGATGGCAATGCGGAGATCGAGGACTTGTTGGAGTGTGACCTCCTGCCGGAGGAGCAGCATATCACCGATTTGCGCCGCCAGCGGGGCATGGAGCAGCAGCGCACCGATGCTATGAGTCCCGAGCAGAGCACCCGCAACTGGGCCGACTACATGGAGGCCGGCGCCCGGCAAATAGCCCTAGAGGCTGTCGGGCACGCACGCGTTCGCGATGCTGATTTTTACTACCAGCTTGTCAAGTGGGTTTCCCGCTTAGAAGCCGAAACTTCGGTGGACCACGTCGGCATGGAAAAGGCCAACGCGCGCGAGCAACGTGCCCTATCGCACCTCTGGCAAGTCCAAGGCGAGGCGGAGGACACTGGTGCCAGCATTTAGCGTGTACCGCAGATGGCGGTCGGCATTGTCTAGTTAGCTAAGAGTAAGTTAGTACTTGTACGCTACTAGAGTATTAGTGGGAGTAGATAGTTAACTTGGCTATGATGGTTGTCAACATGGAAGTTCAGTACTCTATATGTGGATCAGACCTGTTACTTTGCTCTAAATGTTGAACTTTCCGTTTGAACGTATGGAATGGGCTGTTATTTTTTTAAATGGGTTGTATTTGTCCTCCATGGGTTTAGAGGCTGACTTGTGGGCCTACCAAGTTGATGCATACACAATCAGGAGATGATTGTGCGTGGAGAGGATGACAGCAGGGACCCGCCAAGGTCATGGCAGTATGCAAGCAAGTGCCTCCTTATTTTAAGCCAATAAAAAAATGGCTCCTAATGGATTTCTGACATCTGGGTCCCATGCCATTGTCAACATAGTCAATAAACGAGAGAATTGCACAACGAGCGGCTGACACCAGGGACCCAGCAGCTTGCCCAATTATTTTTGTTTTGGGTTAATTTGATAAATGCCAATCCAAATATGGTGTTTCGAGAAATGCCACTGCAATTTCCAAACTTTGAAAAATGCCATTTCAGGTGGCATTTTTCGAAGTCTGGAGTGGTGTTTTTCAAAGTTTGCAAATTGCAGTGGCGTTTTTCAAAGTTTGCAAAAATTGCAGTGGCATTTTTCAAAGTTTGCAAATTGCAGTGGCATTTTTATGAATCGCCATAATTGGAGTAGCATTTATCTAATTTGTTTTTGAGACAGAAGTAGGGTGTCAACTGGGCTGTGCGGGACACTCTGGCCTGTCTAGACAGCCTTTTCTTTTATGTTTACCACATACCAGCCCAGTAGTTTTTTTTCTTTCTGAAAATGGCTAGCCCAGTTTTTTGTGATTTGTCAAGTAAGTCGCTTTGTCAGGCCTGTTGGGCTACAAATCTTTGAAGACAAGGAGAGCTTCATGCGGATGGCCGAGAAAATGGCCTATCAGTAATGAGAAATGGGCTGTACATTTTTAAAACACATGAAACCAGCAATTAGTTTCAAATATCTTTTTTCATTTCGAGATTTTAAATTGCATTGATTTTTATGCGTGGACAATTTATTGGATTTTATATTGATATACATTTATGTTTAAAATCAGTCTAAATGTGACTCGAAATTTCGGGATTAAAAACAGTTCAGACCGCACCGACATATGCCAAATTTCGTAGATGGGAGAAGGGTTTCTCCTCTGGTCCATGGTCTCCATGGTGTGGGAGGGGCGAGAGCCCCTCCGATATTGGATCTGTCTGTCTGTCCCTCTCTGTTTCTGCACTCCTAGATTCTGCCCTTTCACCGTTTCTTATATGCCCGGAGATCCGTAAGTCCGATTGGATTGAAACTTTGAACATGATTTTTCTCCGGGTATTAGCTTTCTTGCGGCGAAAGAAGGGCAACAACCGCCTTACGGGGTGTCCACGAGGGTCAGGGGCACGTCCCCGGCCTCGTGGGCCCCTCGAGCATCGTCTCGTGTTGATTCCACTTCCCAAAATTCATAAGTATTCCAAAAATAATCTCCGTCGGTTTTTATCCCGTTTGGACTCCGTTTGATATGGATTTTCTGCGAAACAAAAATCATGCAACAAACAGGAACTGACACTGGGCACTAAATCAATATGTTAGTCCCAAAAATAGTATAAAAAGTTGCCAAAAGTATATGATAGTTGTATAATATTGGCATGGAACAATCAAAAATTATAGATACGACAGAGAAGTATCAACGCTCTAAGCAAAACTCATAATATGTGATGAATAAAAATATAGCTCCCAGTAAAATACCGATGGTTGTTAGAAGAAATAGGGGATGCCACTCCGGGGCATCCCCAAGCTTAGTTGCTTGATACTTCTTGAATATTATCTTGGGGTACCTCAGGCATCCCCATAGCCTTTTGTTAATCCTTATTCCTTCATCCATTGCAATCTCACCCAAAACTTGAAAACTTCAATCACACAAAACTCAACAAAACCTTCATGAGATCCATTAGTATAAGAAAGCAAATCGCTACTTGAAGTACTATTGCAAACCCATTCATATTTTGTTATTGTATTATATATACTGTATTTTAACTTTTCCATGGCAAAAACTCTTCAAAGAAAACCATAGAATCATCAAAACAAGCACATACCACAACGAAAATAGAATCTGTCAAAAATAGAACAGTCTGTAGTGGTCAGGGAACTTCGTATACTTCTGTAACTCCAAAAATTATGAAAAAATTAGGACCCCATGGGAAATTTGTATATTAATCTTATTCAAAAAGAATCAACTCAAAAGCACTCTCCTGTTAAAAATGGGATTTTTTTCCTGAGCGCAAAAGTGTCTGTATTTCAGCAAGATCAAATCAACTATCACCCAAATCATCCCAAAGGCTTTGCTTGGAACAAACACTCATTTAAACCACAAAACACATCTAATTAGAGGCCTAATTGGGCATTTTATTGAAAACATCAAGAAAACCAAAAGGTAAAAAGATTCAAGTTGGGTTGCCTCCCAACGAGCGCTATTGTTTTATGCCCCTAGCTAGGCATAATGCGAAGGATCTAAGTATTGTCATCTTTGTTTACCAACTCTTCAATCAAACACTTGGAATTCCTTAAGGATTTAGCATACAAATTTTCAATGACAATACTCCTAGGAACAAGTTTGCAGAACTCATTCTTGCACAAGAGGTTTCTTATAACTTCAACAAAATCAGGGTGAATACTAATCATCTTAAGATCTTCCCTGTTGCTACTGGAAGTTGCACCCTTATTTTTAGTGGCTTGGGTAATCTTACCAATTCTTAACAGAGTCTTCTTGATAGTTTTGGTGGAAGAAAAAGCCGTACTTATATTACTAAAGATTTCTTCTAGTTTATCAATCCGGGACGGGCTTTTTTCAATTCTTTCATGAATTACGGTCCCCTTTTCTTAACAACTTAAAAACTTCTCCCACTTTTGACCCAAGTTTGGTCGCAAAACTATGCATCTTCTTATCCAAGTTTTCAAAGTGTTCTTCAGTAAGCATTTCCTTTTCAATAGCATCTAGTCTTTCCATAACATGCTCAAGAGTCAAAGTTGTTTCATTAATCAAAAGCGGTGGTGAACCCACTATATTTCCCATAGCATTAAAAGCATCAAGAGAGGGACACATCAAGAAATTTCCACCGGTAATTGTATCAAGAACGAATCTATACCAAGTGGTGATGCCCACATAAAAACAGCAAAGACGAACACTGGTAGATTGCTTACGGATAGATCTATTATGAGAATTGCAAATCCTATACCAAGCATCTTTTAAATTCTCCCCTCCCCTTTGTTTAAAGTTGAGAACCTCATTCTCGGGAGTGCACGTAATAGAGGAAGAACTATCCATAACTTCAAAAAGTGGTAAACAAGTTTGCACCCAAAAACAGATCTGACGAGAAAACGACGAACGATAAAGAGGGCGAATAAAATGAAATTTTTTTGTGAAGTGGGGGAGAGGAAAATGAGAGGTAAATAATGTCAATTGCAAGGAGATGATATTTGTGATTAGGAACCTGGTAAATGTTGATGATGTATCCCCGGCAACTGCGCTAGAAATTCCTTTTGATGTTTGCTTGAACTACATCGATATTTCCCCAAAGAGGAAGGGATGATGCAGCACAACAAGGCTAGATATTTCCCTCAGTGATGAGACCAAGGTTATTGAAACAGTAGGAGAACCATGCAACACCACGTAAACAGCTCCTGCACACAAAGAATAAATACTTGCAACCTGAAGTAAGAGAGGGGTTGTCAATCCCTTACGGGTAAAAACATAGATAAAATTGTAATAGATTGGATAAATAGATCTCGCGGGAACGTGAGATAAAATAAATAGCTAAAAATTGCAGCAAGGTATTTTTGTATTTTTGGATTAATAGATCTGAAAATAAAAGCAAATAAAAATATATCTCGAAGGCAAATATGATTAAGAAGAGACCCGAGGGCCGTAGATTTTGGTAGTGGCTTCTCTCGAGAAAAATAGCATATGGTGGGTAAACAAATTACTGTTGGGTACTTGATAGAACTTCAAATAATCATGACGATATCCATGCAATGATCATTATATAGGCGTCACGTCCATGATTAGCAGACCGACTCCTGCCTGCATCTACTACTATTACTCCACACATCGACGGCTATCCAGCATGCATCTAGTGTGTTAAGTTCATGGAGAAATGGAGTAATGCAATAAGAACGATGACATGATGTAGACAAGATCTATTTATGTAGAAATAGACCCCATCTTGTTACCATTAATGGCAACGATACATACGTGTTGGTTGCCCTTCTGTCACTGAGATCAAGCACCGTAAGATCGTACCCATCACAAAGCACCTCTTCCCATGGCAAGAAAAATTGACCTAGTCGGCCTAACTAAACCAAAGATTCGAAGAAGAAAACGAGGCTATAAGTAATCATGCATATAAGAGATCACTCAAATAACTTTCATGGATAAAACATAGATCTGGTCATAAACTCAAAGTTCATAGGATCCCAACAAACACACCACAAAAAGAGTTACATCAAATAGATCTCCAAGAGACCATTGTATTGAGAATCAAGAAAGAGAGAGAGGAAGCCATCTAGCTACTAACTACGGACCCGTAGGTCTACAATGAACTACCCACGCATCATCGAAGAGGCACCAATGGGGATGATAAACCCCTCTGTGATGGTGTCTAGATTGCATCTGGTGGTTCTGGAACTTGCGATGGCTGGAATTGATTTTCATCGACTCCCCTAGGGTTTTTGCAATATTGGGGTATTTATAGAGCAAAGAGGTGGTGTGGGAGGTCACGGAGGTGGGCACAACCCACCTGGGCCTCCAAGAGCACTCAGGTGTCTTCTGCTCACCTTGGCCCCCCTCTTCGGTACTTCTTTGGCCCACTGGATGTCTTATCGTCCAAAAAAATCCACAAAAAGTTTTGCTGTGTTTGGACTCCGTTTGATATTGATTTCCTGCAATGTAAAAAACAAGCAGAAAACAACAACTGGCACTTGGCACTATGTCAATAGGTTAGTCCCAAAAAAGGATATAAAGTTACTATAAAATGTTGGTAGAACAACCAAGAATGATAATATAACATCATGGAACAATCAATAATTATAGATACGTTGGAGACGTATCAGATGGCGTGGTGGTGATTTGTATGTCTCCAACGTATCTATGATTTTTGATTGTTCCATGCTATTATATTATCTATTTTGGATGTTTTATATGCATTAGTACGCTATTTTATATTATTTTTGGGACTAACCTAACCTAGAGCCCAATGCCAGTTTTTGGTTTTTCCTTGTTTTTGACTTTTACAGAAAAGGAATATCAAACAGAGTCCAAACGGAATAAAACTTTATGATGATTTTTCTGGGACCAAAAGACACCTACGTGACTTGGAGAGAGGGCCAGTGTCACATCCCTAGATCTGGTTTGCCCTAGCCTAGCCCCTCATGTGTGCATCATGTTTAAATTTCAATGAATTTGAAATGGAGATTGCCCAAACCCTAGCATCAAAGGAATTCACTAGGTTCAACTAAAAAATTTCTCAGTGATTCCAAATGGCTTTTAAAAATGTTCATCATTTCTGGATAATGTTGGAAACAATAACCAGAGGTGTTGCACATTTTTCCATGACATATTTGGGCTCTGAATTAAATCATATAGTATTTGAATTTGGGCATTTAAATGCTAGTAAATATTTTAAATGTCCAAATAATCCCAAACTGAAATGTTCCATGCTGGATATATTCCATTTAGTGGCCATGAGCAGTTTGGTGATTTTTGGAAATGCCCTGGCATTTTTAATAAAGCCCTAAAGACTATAGAATAATAGAAAATAGAAAAACATAAATAAAAGAGAGAGCGAGCAAACTCACCTGGACTTACCTGCAGCCCACCTGGCCCAACACCGTAGCAGCCCAGCCCAAAGGGGCATCACCGTCTTCTTCCTCCTCTGCCAGGAGGACAAACAGGTGTGTGGCGAGTGCCGACGCTGCCCCGGCCACCTCCTGCTTCCCCGACCCCTTCTAGCGACGCCACGACGACGCCCCGTGTCCCCTCGCTCTTTTCCCTCACCCGCTGCATCCTCTCCCCTCCGCTGGATCTCTCCCTTGAGCTCATCCGAGCGCCGCCGTCACCGCCGACCAGCGCTCGCGCGGCCGCAGCCATCCCCAAGCCTCTCCGACACGCCCTCGAGCTCCGCCGGTCCGCCCTCGTCCTCCTCATCGTCTCACGCGACCAGAAGAGCCCCGACACGCCGTCCCCGCCCCCTTCTTCCTCCTTCGGCCACGGAGATCGTCGGCGGTTTTCCGCCGTCCCCTAGCCTTCCGAGAGCACGCCGAAGCCACCTCTGCACTCTCCGTGAGCCCCTCTTCCTCTCCCCTCTTCTCTCCAGCTCGCGCTCATCCCCTAGCTTCATTTCCCACCACGACCGAGAGCTTCTTGCCGCCGGCCATGGCATGGTCGTGGCCACAACCACCGCAGCTCGTTCCCGAGCCCACCATCGTGCTCATCATGATCTCATGAGCCCGTAAACACCCACAGTGCCTCCTCTCGTGCTCTGTAGCGCCACCCTGAGATTGCTGAGCTACTGCCGCCGCCAAAGCTCGTCGCCGGCGCCACTCCGACCACTCCCCGACCGCGCCACCACCACGGTTGGATGCGGTCGAGCATCCGCATCCCGTAGCTGAGCTTCGCGCACCAAACGGTGCTCTGTAGGTGAATCCCGCAGCGCACCACCGCGTCTGGACTCGCCGGCGGCTAAACACCGGCGACCACTGACCCGTTGACCGGTGTGGGTTGACCCCACTGCCCGGTTTAACTTCCCCCACTCTCTCACTGAGTTGCGGGCCCCGCCCGACTAATTACTCTAGTTAGCACTAATTAACTAGTTAGGTTAGTTACTACAGTCACTTACTAGTGGGCCCTGCCCAGTTAGTTAGGGCTAACTAACTTAGTTAGTTGACTGGGTCACTGACCAGTGGGTCCCACTGGTCAGGTTTGACCTGGTCGACGTCTGTTGACCGCTGATGTCATAGTGACGTAATGCTGACGCAGTTAACTATTTTCTGGATTTATTCTTATTCAGGAAATTTCAGAAAATAGTGCTAACTTCAAAAAATTATAGAAATTAATCTATAACTCCAAATCAAACAAATTATATATGAAAAATGATCAGAAAAATCCAATCTATCCATATGTACCAGTTTCATGCACGTTTGAACAACCTAAGGTTGCTGTATATGGCAACTTGCATAATTAGCATTTAAATAAGCACATATGGAGTTTGAATTTGAACCCTTGGTTCAAACCAACTTCATTTAATTTGTTCTAAGTTGCATTAGCCAAAACACACTCATTTTGCCATGTCATATTCATGCATCATGTTGTTGCATTGCATTGATTGTGATTTCTCTGTGTTGCCGGTATTTGTCCCCTCTCGATAGACATGGTTCCGACGATGAGTTCGATGACACCGATGAAGAACTATATTATCTTCAAAAGTGCCAAGCAAGCAAAACCCCCTTGATCATTCCGATACAATCCTACTCTCTCGCTCCTGCTCTCTTTTACTGCATTAGGACAACACCGATTCATCTGTTACTTGTTGCGGTAGCTAAACCCCTTTATCCTTTGCATGACCTGTCATTGCCACAGTAAATAGATGAAACCCACTAGCATGAGTAGGAGTTGTTTGAGCCCTGTTGTGCCTACTCATTCATGCTTGTTTGTCATGCCTGCTACTGCTTAGAGTTGAGTCAGGTCTAATTCATCGGGGATGAATCAGAGGTGTGTGAACATGTCCTACTATGTGTGTGAGCTAAGTGTGTGAACACGATTTGGTAAAGGTAGCGGTGAGAGGCCATGTAGGAGTACATGGTGGGTTGTCTCATTGAAGCCGTCCTCAGGAACTGAGTTCTGTGTTTGTGATCCATGAAACAGCTACTACCATGCATTGGGCCCTGAAATATGACCCCGCTTGACTTCTTAATCACCCTTGTCCTCTGTACAGGAGTTGCAAGTAGTTTCTGGTGTTTGTAGTATGCTGGAGGCCGTGGGCAGCGCTGACCCGAGGGGTGGGCTGTGATGCGGTAGGCACGTGGCCGGGTATGCAGGGCGCCCGTTTGGTGTCTCGGAACCCTGTACACATCGTACGGGGCCGTATGTGGAAACCTCGGCCGGACTCCCCGCAGATGGAACCTGAATAGGCAATAAACCTGGACTAGAGACTTGAGTGTTTAGGTAGGTCGTGGTCTACACCCACGTCAGCTTTCGCTTGAAGTCGGTCGAGCACATGTCGTGTGCAGACGCTAAGTGGTGGAAACATGTATGAAGAAGTACACCCCTGCAGGCTTAACATCATCTATTCGAATAGCCGTGTCTGCGATAAAGGACTTCTGGGTTGCCTATAACAGTTCATAGACAAGTGAAAGTGGATACTCTAAAATACGCAAGATAAGCGTGAGTGCTATGGATGGTGTTCTCGTAGGGAGACGGGAGCGGATCCATAGTGGTGTATTCATATGGTGAATATGTGGACTCGTGTGCGCCACCTCAAAAGAGTTACTTGCAGTCGTAGTTCAGGATAGCCACCGAGTCAAAGCTGGCTTGCTGCAGTTAAACCCCACCATCCCCTTTGTTGATAATGATGCATATGTAGATAGTTCTGATGTAAGTCTTGCTGGGTACAGTTGTACTCATGTTTGCCTATTTTATGTTTTTGCAGAGAGACTTCAGTCTCACTAGTAGTTCCGTGTGGACTTCGACGTTTAGCTTGTTACCTCAGCTACGATCTTGTGCCCTCGGCAGGATCTGGTAGTTAGTCAGGCTTCTTAGCCTTTTTCATTTGTAGATGTCTGTACTCAGACATGTTAAGCTTCCGCTTGTGCTTGACTTGTATGCTCTGAATGTTGGGTCATGAGACTCATGTTTGTAATATCTCGCTCCTCCGAGCCTATTGAATAAATACTTGAGTTGTAGAGTCATGTTGTGATGCCATGTTGTATTTGCACATATCGAGCATATTGCGTGTATGTTATTGAAATGCTTGGTACGTGTGGGATCTGACTATCTAGTTGTTTATCCTTAGTAGCCTCTCTTACCGGGAAATGTCTCCTATTGCTTCCACTGAGCCATGGTAGCTTGCTACTGCTCTGGAACACTTAGGCTGGCCGGCATGTGTCCTTCTTCGTTCCTGTGTCTGTCCCTACGGGGAAATGTCACGAGATGAATACCGGAGTCCTGTTAGCCCGCTATAGCCCGGTTTACCGGAGTCCTGCTAGCCCAGTGCAACAGCCTGGATTCACTCGCTGATGACCGACACGTTCGATGCTGGGTCATGTATGCCTGTCCCTATAAGTTAGTGCCACTTTGGGTTCACGACTAGCCATGTCAGCCCGGGCTCCTTGTCATATGGATGCTAGCGACACTATCATATACGTGTGCCAAAAGGCGCAAATGACCCCGGGCAACGTAAGGCGACACCTGTGGGAATACCGTGCGTGAGGCCGCAAAGTGATATGAGGTGTTATATGCTAGATCGATGTGCCATTGAGTCAGGGTCCTGACAGCCAGAAGAGTCCTGAGGAGGCCACAAGCCTCTAGGCCGCGTCCCAGGGGGGCTAAGGGCATGTGGGCCCCTTGGGAGTCCTCGAACCCTAAAACCTCTTCTATATATTCTCAAATATTCCCCAAACATCAGAAGCGTCCACCAAAATAATTTTCTGCCGCCACAAGCCTCTGTTCCCATGAGATCCCATCTTGGGGCCTTTTCCGGCCTTTGCCATAGGGGGATTCAATCACAGAGGGCCTCTACATCAACCTTTTTGCCCTTCCAATGAAGTGTGAGTAGTTTACCACAAACCTACAGGTCCATAGCTAGTAGCTAGATGGCTTCTTCTCTCCCTTTGATCTTCAATACAATGTTCTCCTCGATGTTCTTGGAGTTCTATCCGATGTAATATTCTTTTGCGGTCTGTTTTTGTTGAGATCTGATGAATTGTGGATTTATGATCAGATTATCTATGAATATTATTTGAGTCTTCTCTGAACTCTTTTATGCATGATTAAAATATGTTTGTATTTCTCTTCGAACTATCGGTTTGGTTTGGCCAACTAGATTGGTTTTTCTTGCAATGGCAGAGGTGCTTAGTTTTGGGTTCAATCTTGCGATGTCCTCACCCAGTGACATAGTAGGGGCAGTGTCACATCCCTAGCTTCTGGTACTGCCTAGTGTTTGCTTATTGCTTGCATCATGTTTAAATTCTGTTGAAAGTTGAAATGGGGATTGATCCAAACCCTAGCACCAAACGAATTCAAATAGGATCAAATAAATTCATTTTCAATGAATCCAAAATGTCCTTTGGAAAAGTTCATGATTTTAGATAAAGGTCAAAACCTCTGGAAAAAATGATGCACATATTTCTAGGCCATTTCTGGACTCTTGAATTAAATCGTTATGTATTTGAATTTGGGCATTTAATTGCTACAACAATTATAAATGCTCAAATAATTCTGAAACTAAATGTGGGTTGTTGGAAATAATTCAAGAGGTCCTCACAATTTATTTCAAGATTTTTAGATGTGTTTAGTATTTTTACTAAGTAAAAGAAAACAAAGAGAAAATAGAAAACAGAAACTAAAAAAGGAAAAACAAAGAGAGAGAGAAGGAGCTCACCCGGAGTTACCTGTGCAGCCCACCAGAGCGAGCCCAGCAGCAGCCTAGCTCAGCAGCAGCCCAGCCGAGCAGCCACTTCCCCCCTGTCGTCTTCCTCCCTGGACAGAAGGACAGGGGCGCATGCTTGCCCCATGATGGCCACACGCAAGGCCACGTCCTGCTTGCCGCCTTCTCCCCGACGTGCCCAGATGGCGCCACGCACCTCCCTGCCTCTCTCTCTCACTCTCTCGTGCTCTCACCCCCTTCCCTGGATCCCTCTCTCTCGCGCCCGACCGCTCTCATCGCTGCCGCTCGCTGCCCGCGCAACCACAGTCGTCCCCTCGCCCCTCGATCGTGCCCCTGAGCTCTGCATCCTTGCGTAGCTTCTCCAAGCCGAAGAAACCAAGCTCGGACAGCCTGCATCGCCGTCGCCATCGCCATCTTCGACCTTGGCACCCGAGCTCGTCGTCAACGCCCCGTCACCATCCGTGCCTCCCCGAGCCCGCTGATCTGCTCCGCGTGTCCGCCGTGAGCTCCTCTCTGTTTCCCCTCCATCCTCTCGCTCGATTATGTGCCTTAGCGCCGCTCCCCATCATCACCAAAGCTCGTCGATGCTGCGTCCGTCATCACCATCGCTAGTAGCCCCTTCTGGCTAACCCGAGCACGTAGGCGTGCTCAAGGAGATCCCAGGAGCCCCACACGGCCATCAGCTTGCTCGCTAGCGTGCTGCGGTCCTCGCACCAGTGGCACCGTAGCTCCGGCCGCCGCCTTGCTTGTTGCTGGCGTTGCTCCCGACCACCCCACAGCTTCCCGCCCGGTCCATTGGCTGCGGACGAGCAAGAACTCCTCTCCAGTACCCCCAGCACGCCAAACCACCGCCCGCAGCTTGATTCCGAGCATCTCCGCCGCGAGCCATGGTCACCGTCGTCTAACTGCCGGCGCGTCCGACGTGGCTACGTAATTAGTAGCTAATGACCCAGCTAACCACCCCAAGAGCCACTGCCTTGTGGGCCCTAGTGCCTAAACTAATTAGTTTAATATCTCTGTTAAATTAGCACTAATCACAGTGGGTCCCCGCCTGTCAACTTTGACTTGGCCACGTCAGCTTTGACCGGGTCACACATGTCAGCCAGGTTTGAATTGGGCCAGGTCTGTTGACCTGCTGACATCAGCATGACACACTGATGACGCAGTAAATGTTTTCTGGAATTACCCAAAACTTCTAAAACTCATAGAAATTCAACCGTAGCTCCAAACGAAATAAGTTATCTATGAAAAATGATCACAAAAATCCAATATATCCATATATACCATTTTCATGCATGTTAGAACAACTTATAGGTGCTATTTAGGACAAATTATATAAATGGCATTTAAATATCCACATATGGAGTTTGAATTGGAATCTTGGATTCAAACCAACTTTATTTAACCTGTTGCTAGTTGCATTAGCTCAAACCACATCATATTGCCATGTCATGATTATGCATCATATTGTTGCATTGCATTGATTGTTTTTTTTCTCTATTGCCGGTGTTTGTCCCCTCTCAGTAGACGTTGTTCCGACGATGAGTTTGTTGACACCGATGAAGAGCTATACTATCTTCAGAAGTGCCAGGGAAGCAAAACTCCCTTGTCCATTATGATACAATCCCACTCTCTTGCCCTGCTCTCTTTTACTACATTAGGACAACAATGATTCATTTGTTACATTTTGCGATAGCTTAACCCCTTTTCCTTTGCATGACCTGTCATTGCCACAGTAAATAGATGAAACCCACTAGCATGAGTAGGAGTTGTTTGAGCCCTTATGTGCCTACTCATTCATGCTTGTTTGTCATGCCTGCTATTGCTTAGAGTTGTGTTAGGTCTAATTCATCGGGGTTGAATTGGAAAGTTGTGAACATGTCCTACTGTTGAGAGCTAAGTGTGTGAACACGATTTGGTAAAGGTAGCGGTGAGAGGCCATGTAGGAGTACATGGTGGGTTGCCTCATTGAAACCGTCCTCAGGAACTGTTCTGTGTTTGTGATCCATGAAAATTTGCTACCACACATTGGGTTCCGGTAACTCGACCCCTCTCGACTTATTAATCAGTCTGATCTCGGTCCAGGAGTTGCAACTAGTTTCTGTTGTTTGTAGGTAGTGCTAGTAGTCTACCAAGTGGCACCCGGTACAGGTGGGCTTGGGACAGACTAGGTGCAGTGGCATGGTGTACCAAGTGGCACCCGGATGGTGGGCTTGGGAACCCTGCTCACATCGTTTGGGGTCGTGAGCGACACCTCGGTCGGATCTCCTTGCGGATGGAACCCGAATAGGCGATAAACCTGGACTAGAGACTTGCGTGGTTAGTCAGGTCGTGGCCGACACCCTCGCTAGGCTTCCTTTTGAAGGTTGTCGAGATACATGACGTGTACATGGCGGTAAGTGGCCAGAGCGTGTGTGAAGAAGTACACCCCTGCAGGGTTAATATGATCTATTTGAATAGCCGCGTCCGCGGTAAAGAAACTCTGGATTGCCTATATAGTTCATAGACAAGTGAAAGTGGATACTCTAAAATACGCAAGATAAGCGTGAGTGCTATGGATGGCCTTCTCGTAGGGAGACGGGAGCAGATCCATAGTGGTGTATTGATATGTGAATATGTGGACTCGTGTGCGCCACCTCAAAAGAGTTACTTGCAGTCGTAATTCAGGTTAGCCACTCAATCAAAGCTGGCTTGCTGTAGTTAAACTCCACCACCCCCTTTGTTGATACTGATGCATATGTAGATAGTTCTGATGTAAGTCTTGCTGGGTACATTTGTACTCACGTTTGCTTAATTTATGTTTTTGCAGATAGACTTCTGTCTCGCTAGTACTTCCGCATGGACTTCAGCGTTTAGCTTGTTACCTCAGCTATGATCTTGTGCCCTCGGCAGGATCTGGTAGATAGTCAAGCTTCTCAGCCTTTTTCATTTGTAGATGTCTGTACTCAGACATGTTAAGCTTGACTTCTATGCTCTGAATGTTGGGTCATGGGACCCATGTTTGTAATATCTCGCCCCTCGGAGCCTATTGAATAAATACTTTGAGTCATAGAGTTATGTTGTGATGCCATGTTGTATTTGCACATATCGAGCATATTGTGTGTATGATTTGAAATGCTTGGTATGTGTGGGGTCTGACAACCTAGTTGTTCATCCTTGGTAGCCTCTCTTACCGGGAAATGTCTCCTAGTGCTTCTACTAAGCCATGGTAGCTTGATGCTGCTCCAGAACACTTGGGTTGGCTGGCATGTGTCCTTCTTTGTTCATGTGTCTGTCCCTTCAGGGAAATGTCACGCGATGTCTATCAGAGTCATGTTAGCCTGCTATAGCCCGGAATATCCGGAGTCCTACTAGCCCAGCTGCTATAGCCCAGATTCACTCGCTGATGACTGACACGTTCGTTGCTGGGTCATGTATGCCTGTCCTTGTAAGTTCACGCCACTTTAGGTCCATGATTAGTCATGTCAGCCTGGGTTCTTTGTCATATGGATGCTAGTGGCACTATCATATACGTGAGCTAAAAGGCACAAACTGTCCCGGTCCAGGTAAGGAGGCACCTGTGGGAATACCGTGCGTGAGGACGCAAAGTGATATGATGTGCTAGATGCTAGATCGGTGTGACTTAGGATCGGGGTCCTGACAGTTTTGGTATCAGAGCTTGACTATCTGTAGGATTACTGTCGATGTACGAAAGTAGGGGCTTTAATTTGCTTTTGACCCCTTTACATGTGCATGGGCAGTCAGAGGCTCCCGCCACGGCCACGCATAACAGGGCAGGAAAGGGAAGCCGGAGAGAAGCCGAAGGCTCAAGACAAACAAAGCAATGACAAGGACCAAGGCCACAAAGATCGGATGGACGAAGCAGGTTTCCCCGGCAAGAACCCTTGCCGGGGCAGCCTCAGCGGCCCCGGCAAGACCGTTGCCGGGGCAGCTCGCCCACACCAGCTGAGAGAGCCACCTTTGAGCCCCCCAATGCTAGACAAACACATTGGGACAGGGCTCAGGAGGCACATAAGTGGTGGCATGCAGATCTTTGTGAAGACAAAGAATAGTCAAGATCAAATAAGGATAGGAAGGCAACAATCTTCGCCAAGATCCTCACCGAAGAAACCCACAAGACCCCCGGCAAGATCCTTGCCGGGGACGCCAGCGCGCCACGGCAAAACCCTTGCCGAGCCACCGGGCAAGACCCTTATCAGGCAACCCAACAAGACCCTCGCCAAGCATGCCAGCGGGGCCACTGCCAAGCCACGCCAACCAAGTCTCTACCGCCATTCGCATGCAGCTGCCGACCCAACCAGATGGGCAAGCACCTACGTGGCAACGTGCAGCCCTTCGTGGAGGCTCCACCATCGCGCCACTTCAGCTGCCTGCCTGCCTACATGGCACCGCATGCATCGCTGGCCAGGGCGCGTGTCAAAGCAAGGAGGAGCGGCGACGGACGGGACGGGCCTCGCCCCGTCCCCGATAAAGTGAAGGGACACCTAAGCCTCACATTAAATGTGCTTTGTCCTGTAATACCAGCGATAAGCTCATAGCACTGTAGCACTTTCCGCCACCTGTGTGCCACTGTGGCAGCCCCTTTCGCCTATAAAAGGAGGCCCATGGCGCACTGGAGAAGGATTCGGCTCTTTCGAACCTAGCAGCACCCAGAGCTAGTTCAAGAGCTCAAGAACACTAAATACATCCACCAAAGCAGGATCGTAGGGTTTTATGCATCTTTGCGGCCCGAACCTGGGTAAATCCCCTTTGTGTTGTCTACTAGTCCTGCTCTTCTCACGATCCCCACACCCCGCAACCGTAGTAGGGATTCCAGTGATCCCATAGGTGTCGTTTCTCACCGACATCTTTGGCGCGCCAAGTAGGGGGCGCCCAGATTGTGAGAATCTGGTCTACCGGTGCGGACCAGTAGTGGGCCAGTCGTGGAGAGAACCCGTGGCGCGGCCCGCGAACATCCACATTACCCTGGCGCTTCAAGCCTGGCGAGTGGCGTCGTTCGCGCGCCAGGCGACGGGCCACCAGCCGCGGGCTCTAGAGATGGACTCGAGCCCCCCGTAGGCGGCGCGGCGGCCTCCAAGACACCAACACCGGTGCCCACGATGCGCTCTTCCCAGGTTGTGCGTGATGAGCAGCTTCACCCTGCCGGTGACCCTGCGTGCCGCCCTAGGAAGAGTCCCGCATGCCAATCACATGATGAGGAGGGCCAGCATGTGCGCCGAGGTGCTGACGGAGGTGGCGAACTGCTGCGGGGCCGTGACGCAGCTCCTTTTAATGTGGTTAGAAGTCGAGCTGCATCGCGGTCCATCCAGCTTTTGCCGCCACCCACGCCAGCGGAAGCCCTAGCACGCGCGCAGCTGCTCCTCGATTTTCCTCCCGCCGCGGCGAAGCTCGACGAATGGAGGGCCACCGTCCGGAGCCTCGTTGGCATTGCCAACAACGATGAGTTGCAGCCGGCGGGACCCATAGGCCGTCGCTCTCCCGGGCCACCGCACGCCAGCGGAGACCGTGTTGGAGGCGATGCGGCCATGGTGCACTCCGTTCCGGCCACCCCGGGCGTTGGTCCGTCGCGACGACGCTCATGATGATATCTCCATCGTGTCGTCCGACCCGCGAACCAACCGTGATCAGCATCAAGTCCTTCGTGAGTGGGTTTATGAGGACGCTTGAACTACCATCGAGTGTCGTCGTGACGCGCGCCACCAGTCGGATAGGCGGGCAGGGTCCGCTACGAACCACCCAGCGCCGGGAGGCTACGGTGACCTACCCTACGAGGTGGGTTGTCCGGCTCTCACCCGTGAGCTGCGGCAGTTCCAGTGGGCGTCCCACCGTACGTTCAAGCCTGATGTTGGCGAGAAGTACAACGACAAGACTCACCCGTCAGAGTTCCTCAACATCTACACCATCACGATGCAAGCTGCTGGGGCCCGCGACGATAAGGTGCTTGCCAACTACTTCCCGTTGGCACTCAAGCCTAATGTTATGTCATGGTTGATGCACTTGCCGGTGGATTCCATCTCTTCTTGGGCAGATCTGTGCCATGAGTTTGTTGGCGCCTTTACTGAAGGTCACCAAGCTCATGGCCAGGTGAGTGATTTACACATCATCCCCCAGAAGGAAGGAGAAAACTTGCGCAAGTACATCCAGAGGTTTAGCCTGGTGCAGTACAACATCCCTGATGTTCATTCCACCGTCGTGATCAGTGCGTTCTACCAGAATGTGCGCAACCACAAGATGCGCGAAGAGATGGCGATGAACAAGGTCACGGATGTGGCCGAGCTTTATGTACTGGCCGATCGATGCACTCACACTGAAGAGGGAAGGAAGTACCCCGGCAAAGATGCCGGTGCGGAAACCGACTCCACTGGCGACACCCACACCCTAGCGAAGAAGGGCCGATGCCGTAATAGGAAGCACAAGGGCAAGGCCATGCTTGCCGTCGAGGGATCCGACGACACCAGCGCCAACAAGAAGACCAAGGCGAGCGACCCTGACAAGGAGGTTGCCGGGTGTGTCGCTTGCCGGGCCTTGGCGGCTGCCGACAAGCCAGGAGGCTCCGACAAGCAGTACTGCAAGATCCACCACACCAAGGGCCATGACCTCCAAAACTGCCGGCAGGTAGAGCTGCTCACTGAGAAGCAGAAAGTCGAGTATGAGCGCTGGGATAAGGAGAAAGGCCCAGATGGTGCTGAGGGATCCGACAAGAAACATGGCGGCCATGGAGGCCGCCGTGGCAAGGATAATCAGCAGGAGAGGCCCGCCCGGGGCCACAACAAGAAGCAGGAAGACGAGGATCATGATGAGGACGACGAGTCCGGCGACCACGAGTTTCAGAAAGCCACATAGGCCATGTGCGTTGATGGTGGTGCCTCGCTGGATACGTCCCACCGTCAACTCAAGCAGTGGGCGCTTGAGATCACGGTGGTGGAGCCATCGTTTGATGCACGGAAGCCCCTGAAATGGTCCAGCACGCCCATCATCTTCGAAACGAGGACCACCCTGACCGCACTATTGCGGTCGGGTGCTTGCCATTGTTGGTTTCACCAACAATCCGCAACCTCAAGGTGACAAAGATGTTGGTTGACGGTGGGGCCGGCCTGAACTTTATCTCGCCTGTTGTGGTCAAAAGGCTGCAGATCGCCGATAGAGACCTCGAGGAGACGAGCACTTTCCAAGGGGTTAACCCGGGGAGGAGCCAGCCAAAGGGAAAGGTCACGCTGCCCGTGACATTCGGAGGCGAGCTAAACCACAGGACGGAAAGGATTGTTTTCGATGTAGCCGAGATCCCCTTGCCTTACAACGGGATCCTCGGCCGCCCAGCACTAGCCATGTTCATGGCGGCTTCACACTATGCCTACAACATGCTGAAGATGCCCGGGCCGATGAACATCATCACCGTCCCCTCCGAGAAGAAAGATGCGTTGATCTGTGCCGACCAACTCTACCGGGAAGCAGTTGCAGCAGCTGCCGCTAAGGCACCTACTCCTACCGACGGAGCCCCGAGGGGGGAGAAGACTGACGAGACCTCTCACACCCACTACGGCAAGCGCACCTCTTCGGGGTGTTGCGCTCCCGTTGAGAACGTGTCAGAGAGCTCCGCCAGGAAGAGCAAGAAGTCCAGAGCCACATAATCAGAGACCAAGAAGGCGCCTGTCAAGGAGGACGACACGGGGGGAGCTTTTACCATAAGCTCCACCCTCGATGGCAAATAGAAAAGCGAGCTCGTCACCTTTCTGCGGGCGAATGTCGATGTGTTTGCATGGCAAGCCTCCGACATCCCCGGTGTTCCCAGGGAGGTGATTGAGCACCACCTTGCTGTCTATCCTCATGCGCGGCCCGTCAAGCAGAAGGTCAAGAAGCAAGCTTTGGAGAGGCAGGAGTTCATCACGGAGGAAATCAAAAAGCTAGAGGCGGCAGGCCTGGTGAGAGGAGTACTCCATCCGACGTGGTTGGCCAATCCGGTAGTAGTGCGCAAGGCAAATGGGAAGTGGAGGTTGTGTATTGATTACACAGACATTAATAAGGCTTGTCAAAGGATCCCTTTCCATTACCGTGCATTGTCCAGATTGTTGACTCCATGGCCGAGTGTGACCTCTTATCATTCCTCGATGCCTACTCAGGATACCACCAGATCTTCATGGCGAAAGAGGACGAGGAGAAGACATCATTCATCATCCCATGTGGTACGTATTGCTTTTTACGGATGCCTTTCAGGTTGAAAAGTGTTGGCTCAACCTTTGCAAGGGCAGTCCAAATTGGTTTTGAGCCCCAGCTGCATAGAAATATGGAAGCTTATATGGATGACATAGTAGTCAAAACCAAGGACAAAGCAACCCTTATGCAAGATCTGGAGGAAACATTTGCAAACCTGCGCAAGATCAACCTCAAATTGAACCCTGAGAAGTGTGTCTTCGGCGTCCCGTCTGGCAAGCTTCTCAGGTTCTTTGTGTTACAGCGCATGATCGAAGCAAACCCAGATAAGATCAAGGCCATCGAGCAGATTGAGGCACCCAAATGGATCAAGGACATGCGTCGGCTCACTGGCTGTGTTGCTGCCATGAGCCGGTTCATCTCCAAGTCTGCGGAGCATGCCCTTCCTTTTTTCAAGATCTTGAAGAAGGCAGGGCCAGTGGAGTGGACCCCAGAGGCCGAGGCAGCACTGCAGGATTTGAAGAAATACCTCTCCTCTACCCCAGTGCTGGTTGCGCCCAAACCACAAGAGCTGTTGCTGCTTTATTTAGCGGCAACAAATCAGGTGGTTAGCGCCGCACTAGTGGCGCAGAGAGAGGTCGACGAGAAGGCAGCGGCAGTGGCAGAGTCAACACATGGCAAGCCGGAACCCTCTCCGGTAGGGCTCGATCCCGATACGACTGAGTCCCTGGCAGAGGCTGACGCCAGCGCGACAGGACCCACGCGACCGGGTGAAGAGGCGCAGAAGAAGAAAATGGTATAGCACCCTGTTTACTTCATCAGCTCCCTCCTGCAGGGGGCTGGGTCGAGGTACTCAGGTGTGCAAAACCTGCTCTTCGGCCTCCTTATGGCTTCAAGGAAGCTGCGCCATTACTTCCAAGCGCACGAGATCACAGTGGTCACCCACCTCCCATTGCAACGGATACTGCATAACCCAGATGTAACAGGGAGGATCGTGGAATGGGCCCTGGAGCTGTCAAGTTTCGGTTTGAAGTTCGAAAGTACCTCGACGATTCAGAGCAGAGTCTTTGCGGAGTTTGTTGAGGAATGGACCTCGACGCCCGATGAAGAGGTGCAGGAGACCACTCACCCCGGCAAAGAAACGAGCCGCAACTGGATCATGTATTGTGATGGTGCCTTCTCGCTGCAAGGCACCGGTGCTGGCGTGCTGCTTGTCGCACCCACCGGAGAGAACCTCAAGTATGTCATCCAGATGCACTTCCCCCAGGAGATGTGAACCAACAACACCGCTGAGTACGAGGGTTTGCTTGCCGGTCTCAGGATCGCGGTGGACCTCGGAGTTAAAAAGCTCATCGTCAGGGGCGACTCACAGTTCGTCATCAGGCAAATCAACAAAGATTATCAAAGCCCGTTGATGGAAGCTTACGTAGATGAGGTGAGGAAACTGGAGGAGCGCTTTGACAGTATAGAAGCGGAGCATGTTCCTCGGGCGGAGAACGACATCGCCGACTACCTGTCAAAGCGCGCCGCCCTGAAGTGGAACTAGGTACTTTTGTGATTCAGTTAACTCAACAGTCCGTTGAGCCGTCGACCGAGCAGAACAAGCGGAGGAAGCTAGGACCCGGCAAGTACTTCCCCATCGAGCTCCCCAGAGACGGCGGCAAGATGTTGACGTGGATGTTGATCCTCCCGTAGGACAACCGACTTCGGGAGGACCTTAGGTCATGGCCGTGGAGATGGCCGCTCTCGTGGCAGAAGAGATGCCTTTGGTCCTTGTCGTCGAGCCACAGGCTCCGGCATGGACGCAGCACACCGTTCGATTCCTTCAAAAAGGAGAGCTTCCAGAGGAGCAGGAAGAGGCAGAAAGAGTAGCTCGGCGGTCTGCTCTATACCAATTCGTTGATAACGTATTGTACAGAAAAAGACCGAATGGGGTGAAATTGAAGTGCATCTCCCGGGAGGAAGGACTAAAGCTGTTGGCAGAGATACATGGAGGCATATGTGGCTCCCACATAGGGTCGAGGGCCCTTGCCGGCAAGGTTTCTTTTGACCCACCACCCTCCAGGATGCAACGGCACTAGTAACCAAGTGTGAAGCGTGCCAGTTCCATTCGAAGAAGCTCCATCAACCAGCTCAAGCTCTTCAAACTATCCCTCTCTCCTGGCCCTTCTCGGTCTGGGGGCTCGACATATTGGGCCCTTTCCCCGTGCTGTCGGGGGCTTTGAGTACTTGTACATCGCAATCAACAAGTTCACAAAGTGGCCAGAGGTGGAAGCAGTGAGGAAGGTGATAGCATAGTCAGCCATCGAGTTCTTCAAGGGACTAGTATGCCGTTTTGGGGTGCCCAACAGGATCATCACCGACAACGGCACACAGTTCACAAGCCATGCCTTCATGCAATACATTGAGGATCTCGGTAGCAGGGTCTGTTTTGCTTCCGTGGCACATCCACGGAGCAACGGCCAGACACCCTTTGCGGAGAGAGCAAATGCTGAAGTCCTGTGAGGCTTAAGAATGAAGACTTTTGACAGGCTGCGAAAGAGTGGAAGGCGCTGGATTGATGAGTTGCCGACAGTTCTTTGGTCGATCAGAACGACGTCAAATCGAGCCACCGGACAGACACCCTTTGCCCTGGTTTACGGGGCAGAAGCAGTTCTCCCCACAGAACTCATATACGGGTCACCTTGAGTGCTCACTTATGATGAGCTTGAGAAAGAGTGTTTGCGGCAAGATGACGTGACGCTCCTTGAGGAAGATCGTCTCCGGGCGGCTGTGAGAGCAGAACTACCAGCAAGCCTTACGCCGCTACCATAGCCGCAAGGTTCATGCCCGGAGCTTTGAGAAAGGCGACCTTGTTCTTCGGCACGTTCAGTCAGCCAAGAATTCCAACAAGTTGACGCCAAAGTGGGAAGGCCCTTATCGGGTAACACGAGTCACCAGGCCCCACGCAGTCCGGCTGGAGATCGAAGATGCCGTTCCAGTGAGCAACTCCTGGAACATCGAGCATCTCCGCAAGTTTTAACCATAAGGCGCGGCTGCTGGGCCTCCCGGCAAGCCACCCTTTTGTACAAGCCTTGCCGACAAGGCTTGTAACCCTTTGTACAAAGCCAGGCGCAGACCGTGAGCATAAATAAACGAAGCGCAAGCGCCCTAAGTTATAGCATGCATGCTAGGTCGAGTCTCTTCCTTGGTTAGGGTTGATAGTGCTTAGCGGCGGCTAACCCCTAGCTTAGAGGTCGAGCGCGCGTCTCTCTGTTCATCTTTGTCTTCTTTGGTTTGCAGGACACAAGAGTATTCTTGTCGAACTACTTAGGAAGAAAGGGAATGGACCGGCGTCCGGTCCCCGGCAAGCCAAAGTTGCCGGGGGCTACAAGAGCAAGGATCCATCCGCGGCAAGCCAAAGTTGCCGGGGGCTGCAGATCCAGATAAGTCTTCTATCCTCTATCATGTGTTTCTTATGGACTGAGGTATGTGAAACCTCATTTTATCCTTAGGCTACCGTGCTGCCCTCATTCCGGACCCTAGGACTCCTCCCCTGGGGCCGAGTTTGGTCGTATTCGCGGCAACAAGGAAATGAAACGAGGAGCCTAAGCCCACCTCATCCCTGCCTACGCCAAGGGCGTGAGAAAGGTCGAGCAAAGTGGGGGGACGGCAAGGCCTGTTGCCGGGCGAAAAAACGTTTATCTTAAAGGTAACGTGGATTCCCTCCTCGTCGTAGGTTCCACCTGCGAACGAAAAACCCGGCAAACATCCCTTTTTCATTAAAAAGCATCCCGTATAGGTACAGTTCATACAAAATGAAAAAATGAGCAAGGGGATTACAAGTTATAAAGTTAACAATGGCCCAAAGGCTTACAAGACTAAAAAGAGATAAGGTGCCCGTAATCCCTTTCTTGTCCCTCTTCCCAGGAAATGGATCAAGAAGGCAAAAGGGCAAAAGGGGTGCCTAGGCAATGTACGAGCAGAAGAAAACACCAAGAGAACATGCCAGTGGTCGCCTAGGAGAGGGTCGGCGGTGGCGGCACCGGGGAAAGAGCTGGAAGATGAGGCAGCGGTCCGTCAATGAAGGCGTCGGTGCCTGCGTACTCCGGCTTGACGACCCGCCACCCACCTTCTTCGCCTTCCCTGGCTTCCATTCGCCAGCCGCCAAAGAGAGGCGGCCCCGAGAAGTCCAAGGAGCTGGCCTCTCCCCCGGCAGGTCCCGCCAGAGGAACGGCCCGGTGCAGATGCTGCTGCTGCCACACCTGCCCAGGCACGGGGCGTCCGACGCCTAGTCGGACTCGTCCCCATCATCTGCCCCGCTGTCCTCCTCATCACTCCCACTCGAGGAAGTGTTCCCGTCGTCGGAGGAGCTCTCCACCCAGCACTTAGAGTGAGTTCCAAGATCTCCAAAGACCTTGATGGAGAGCAGGCCGTTCTCCATTAATTTGAAGAAGAGAACGAGCCCCACGTCAAGTTGTGGACGCGGGCGAAGATCTTCCACCCTCGGCAGAGATACATGATGTGAGGGGCGGGGAACTCGACGTTGGCCTAAGTGCCACTGTTCCCGCAACCCCTCATATGCAGCCGCAACGCCTGCAGCGGATCCAGCTCCATCTCCCGTGCAAATGGAGTCGGGATGCGAAGGAGATGGCGCGATGGCTGGCGCAGCCTGACGAAGAACTCGCAAGGGTTGTCCCCGGCATGGCCCTCCATCGGAGGAGGGGCTCCTGGTGGAAGCGAGGCTGATCTGCCGCCCCGTCCTCCTCTCCCTCGAGCACCACGACGGCCTCGACCTCGCCCCCTCCCCCTTCCTCTAGCGGTCGGCTCCGCCGCTACGAGCTCTTGGGGAGGAGCGATGCGCTGTCTGGCCGAAACCCTCGCCGCCACTGATGAAACGTCGCCACGCCCCCTCGCCATGGCAGAAGAAAGGAGGAAGCAGGAATGGGGAGAGGCAGATGACGAAGGGTTGAGAGGCACAGTTCCTCCCACTCCCCTCTTTATAAAGGGGAGGGGGCAAGGCTCGGCCGCCCCCTCTCGGCCAATCCGGCCCATTGAAGTGACAACAAGCGGGCCGTCGACGTCCCTCGCCGCTCCATTGAAGGCGCGTGGGAATCGACCCATGCATGCGCACAACTTCTCACATCCGTGCGCCTGTCATTCGCCCTGCGTCGTGCATGCAGCGAACGTGGCGCAAGGGATAGCCGTTGTGGGATGCGTGGAGCGACAGTTCCCAAGCGAGGGCAGTAAATGAGCAGCGGCCCTGCAGTCTCAAAGAGACACGCAAGCCGCCTCCTTACTGTCCGCCACGGGATGACACCAGCATCCTTCCGTCATGCGCGTGCACGTCCCCCACATCACACGTTCAACGCAGGTCGTGGAGAAGCGCAGCGGACGGAGCAGTTACCGCGGTGAAATTGTCAGGACCCCGACTCGATGTCACATCGATCTAGCCGGTAACACCTCATATCACTTTGCGGCCTCACGCACGGTATCCCCACGGGTGTCGCCTTACCTTTTCCCGGGACCGTTTGCGCCTTTTGGCTCACGTATATGATAGTGTCGCTAGCATCCATATGATAAGGAGCCCGGGCTGACATGACTAGTCGTAAACCCAAAGTGGCACAGACTTACAGGGACAGGCATCCATGACCCAGCTTTGAACGTGTCGGTCATCAGCAAGTGGGTCCGGGCTGTAGCACTGGGCTAGCAGGACTCCGGTAAACCGGGCTGTAGCGGGCTAACAGGACTCCGGTACTCAAAGCGTGACATTTCCCCGAAGGGACAGACACAGGAACGAAGAAGGACACATGCCGGCCAGCCTAAATGTTCCAGAGCAGTAGCAAGCTACCATGGCTCAGCGGTAACACTAGGAGACATTTCCCGGTAAGAGAGGCTACTAAAGATAAACAACTAGATAGTCAGATCCCACACATACCAAGCATTTCAATCATACACACAATATGCTCGATATGTGCAAATACAACGAAGCATCACAACATGACTCTACGACACAAGTACTTTATTTAAGGCTCAGGGAGCCATACATAACATACACAAGGTACGGGTCACACGACCCAGCATTCAAGTCATACAGTCATACAAACCAGCAGCGGAAGTAACTTGTCTGAGTACAGACAACTAGTAAAATAAAAGAGGCTTGGAAAGCCTAGCTATACTACATGGTCCTTCACAAGCTCAGGATCACCACCTGGGCCTTTAGCCTACTCGTTGATGTCAACGTCTACATAGAACCCATCAGAAGGGGTTGCAGCGTCTTCTGTAAAAATGTAGATTATAGCAACATGAGTACAAAGGTACTCAGCAAGACTTACATCAGATCCTACATACATGCATATTATCAAGAAGGGTTGGTGGAGTTATTGCAGCAAGCCAGCTTTGACTCTTGGCTAGACTATCCTACGATACTCCAACTTGAAATGGTTTTGCGCACACGAGTCCACTACTCACCACTTCAATACACTACCGAGGATCCGCCTCCGTCTTCCTACGGAAGAGCCATCCTCGGCACTCACACTTATCTTGAGGCTTTTAGCAGTTTCCATTTACTTGTCTATGAACTGTATAGGCAACCAAGTAGTCCTTTACCGCGGACGCGGCTATTCGAATAGATTATGATAACCCTGCAGGGGTGTACTTCTTCATACATGTTTCCACCACTTAGCGTCTGCACACGACATGTGCTCGGCAGACTTCAAGCGAAAGCCGACGTGGGTGTAGACCACGACCTACCTAAACACTTAAGCCTCTAGTCCAGGTTTATCGCCTATCCAGGTTCCATCCGCAGGGAGTCCGGCCGAGGTTTCCCATACGGCCCCGAACGATGTGAACAGGGTTCCCGAGATACCTAACGGGTATTCGGTACACCCGGCCACGTACCTACCGCATCACAGCCCACCCCTACGGTCAGCGCTGTCCACGGCCTCCAGTAGGCTACAAACACCAGAAACTACTTGCAACTCCTGGACAGAGAGCTAGGGTGAATAAGAAGTCGAGCGGGGTCATATTTCAGGGCCCAATGCATGGTAGTAGCTGTATCTTAAATCACACATACAGATCTCAGTGCTTAAGGTCGGCTTCAATGAAACAACCCACCATGTACTCCTACATGGCCTCTCATCGATACCTTTACCAAATCGTGTTCACCACACCACTCTCATTACCGACATAATCATTTCACTCTAGCCCATCACCCAGATGAACCAGACCTGACACGACTCTAAGCATAGCAGGCATAGCAAGGTAGGAACAACACATACATATGGCTCAATCAACTCCTACACATGCTAGTGGGTTTCATCTAGTTACTGTGGCAATGACAGGTCATGCAGAGGAAATGGGTTCAACTACCGTAGCACACAGCAGTTTGAAACGCGTTGTCTTAATGCAGTAAAAGAGAGCAGGAGCGAGAACATGGGATTGTATCGATATGATCAACTGGTTGGTTGCTTGCCTGATGGTTCGATGCACTGATACGGTTCTTCGTTAGGGTAATCACGGTACTCCTCGGAGGCAGAACCTGTCGCAAAGGACACCGATACACAACCATCACCAAACAATGTGCAACAATATGATGCATGCATGAAACATGGCAATATGAGTGTGTTGGGCTAATGCAACTAAGACCAGAAGGGTTTGAACAAATTTGAATCAAAGATTCAAATTTCAAACTCAAACATGGCCTTTTAAAGTGCTTTTCCTTGTTCTGCTTAAACATCAATTTAACTTGTTTGATCATGCATGAAAATAGTACAGATGGATAGATTGGATTTTTCTGATCATTTTTCATATATAATTTGTCTAATTTGGAGTTACAGAATAAAAGTTATGAATTTTTGAAGTTTAAATAATATTCTGGAATTTCCTGATTTAAATTAAATCCAGAAATATATATATTGCGCCAGCATGACGTCAGCATGACGTCAGTGGTCAACTGCGGCTGGCTGGGGTCAAACCTGACGTGTGGGGTCCACACGTCAGTGACAGGGGGGTTTAACAGGGTTAATTTATTCCTAATTAGGGGTTAGTGGCGCTGGGGCCCACTGTCAGTGTCAGGGGGGTTAATTAAGCGGTGATTAGCACTAATCCGACCACCTGGCCGACGGGCCCACGCGTCAGTGACCCTGGGGGGGTCAAACCCCAGGTCAAACAGGTCAAACCCACCGGCGACATGACGCCGGCGGGGCCCGAGACGGCGGCGCGATGCGGAAACGCGCTACAGGGCACGGGCGAGGCCGTGCTTGGGCTCGTTGGAGAGCCCTTGCTCCCGCGCGTCGAACGGTGGTGGTGGCCGTGCCTGAGGTGGCCGGTACCGACGACGGCGACGACCGTGGCGGCTGCCGGAGCTCGGTTGAGCTCGGGGTCGAGGCTACAACGGCTGCGGAGATGCGGGGTTGGCACCTACGGCTTCTACGCGGTGCGGTGAGGACGTGGGTGTGCTCGGTTGGGCGCTACGGTGACTGTGGCCACGACGGCGACGAGGCACGGCGGCGGCGAGCTTCGGAGCTCAAGGGGGCGGCAGCTACAGGATGCTAGGGACGACGGGGCAAGGGGGAATCGGGTCAGTGGCTCACCGCGGAGCTGCAGGGATGGTTAGCGGGCTCGGGGACGTCCGGTAGCTCCCGATTCGACGGCGACGATCTCCGGTGGCCGAGGAGGGGAACGGCGACGTGGGCGGCGATGCAGGGCTTCCGGAGGGCTTGGCTTGGTGGGGAGGAAGAGGGGGTCGAGGCGGAGCTCCTGAGCTCAGCGGAGGGGCGAGGGGTGGCCGGTGACGGCTGCTATGGCGAACGGCGGCGATGGTGGTGTTCGGCCGTGAGAGAGAGAGCGAGGGAGAGGAGGGAAGAACCGAGGGAGAGTGAGAGAGAGCAGGGGGAGGGCGTGGCGTCGTCCGGGGCATCGAGACGAGGAGGGGAGGGCAGGCAGGCAGGCGAGCAGGTGGCGTGGCGCGGTGGCGCGCGCGCGCGCCGGCCACACTCCCCTCCCTCTGTCGAGGACGAAGACGACAGAGGAGGGAGGCGGGCTGGGCCGCCTGCTGGCTGGGCCGGCCAGCTGGCTGGGCTGCACAGGGAGGAGCCCAGGTAAGCTCCTCCTTTTATTTATTTTTCTTTTTCTAATTTCTGACATTTGTTTTGATTTAAATAAAATATTAAATCATTTATTTACCTTATGCCAATTTTTGCAGGAGCTAGATATATTATTCCAGAGCTCCTTTATAATTGGCATAATATTTGGACATATATTAATATATATAACTAATATATTTCCAATGCAAATATTTATGCATTAATTCCAAATGCCCAAAATAAATACCTATGAGCTCTTGAAAATATTGGTTTGATTTTTATCTCTGTCCAATATTTTCAGAGAGCAACATGAGCATTTTCTTGGACCTTTTTGGAGAAATTTTTATTTGGATCATTTTCAAAAATGATTCTGAGGGTTTCACAGATCCCCATTTCAAATTAAATGGAATTTTAAACATGATGCACACACTCTGATGCATGACTAGCTAGGGTGTGACAACTCACCCCCACTCAAAAGAATCTCGTCCCGAGATTTGGGTTCCTCCGGGAAGAAGGCGGGATACTCAAGTCGAAGACGATCCTCCCTTTCCCAAGTTGCTTCATCCTCAGAATGGTGCGACCATTGAACTTTGAGAAACTTGAAATTATGACGTCGGGTGGTACGTTCGGCCTGATCGAGGATACGAATGGGGTACTCTCGATATGTAAGATTATCTTGGAGATCAAGCGTTTCGTGGTCCACTCCACGGATAGGATCCGAGAAGCAACGCCTGAGTTGAGAAACGTGGAAGACATCGTGGACTCTGGAGAGATGCGGAGGTAGTTCCAACTGGTAGGCAACTTCTCCTCGTTTGGCGAGAATACGAAAAGGTCCAATGTAACGAGGAGCCAATTTGCCTTTGATACCGAAACGATGGGTTCCCTTCAGAGGGGTGACCCGAAGATAAGCCTTCTCGTCAACCTCGAAAGTCATAGCCTTATGTTTTCGGTCATATTGACTCTTTTGACGAGATTGGGCTGTTTTCAACTTTTCACGAACGATACGAACTTGTTCTTCTGCTTCCTGAATCATATCCGGGCCAAAGAATTGTCTTTCCCCGGTCTCTGACCAGTTAAGGGGTGTTCGACACCGTCGTCCATAGAGAACTTCAAAAGGGGCTTTACCCAAGCTAGATTGATAGCTGTTGTTGTAAGCGAATTCGGCAAATGGAAGGCACTTCTCCCAGTCCATTCTGAATGAGATAACAGAGGCTTGAAGCATGTCTTCTAGAATCTGGTTGACGCGTTCCACTTGACCACTCGACTGAGGGTGGAAAGCGGTGCTAAAGGAGAGACGAGTTCCCATAGCATTTTGGAAACTTTCCCAAAATCGAGAGGTGAAAAGACTTCCTCGATCCGAGTTAATTTCCAAAGGAACACCATGGAGAGACACTATACGGGAGATGTATAAGTCTGCCAGCTGACTAGCGGTTATACTCTCACGAACAGGTAGGAAATGGGGTACTTTGGAAAGACGATCGACAACGACGAAAATAGCATTATTCCCTCTCTTGGTCCTGGGAAAACCGGTAATGAAATCCATACCAATTTTATCCCATTTCCATTCAGGAATAGCTAAGGGTTGCAGGGTGCCAGCAGGCCGTTGATGCTCTGCTTTTACACGACGACAGACGTCGCAATTTGCAATAAACTGAGCAATTTCTCTCTTCATCCTAGTCCACCAGAACCTCTGGCGTAGGTCCTGATACATCTTAGTACTACCGGGATGAATAGTGAGAGGAGATTCATGAGCCTCCTTAAGGATCAACTGCCGTAGATGCTGGTTCTTGGGAACCACTAGACGGTTCTCAAAGTACACAACACCATGATCATTTGTGGAGAAACAATTCGCAACTCCTTTCTGGATGTTTCTCTTGATGCGGGAAATTCCCGGATCTACCTTCTGTGCTTTGATAATCTGATCCGTAAGGGTAGGTTTTGCTACCAAGGTGGAAAGAAAACCTTGAGGAACAATGTGAAGGTTAAGCTTCCGAAATTCCTCATGGAGAAGCGGTTGACTTTGTTGTAACATCAGGTTGTTACAATAGGATTTACGACTTAGCGCATCAGCCATGACGTTGGCTTTCCCTGGGGTGTAGGTTATTCCTAAGTCGAAGTCTGTGATCAATTCAACCCAACGTCTTTGCCTGAGATTCAAATCCGGTTGGGTGAAAATGTACTTCAGACTTTGGTGATCAGTGAATATTTCGCAACGATTACCGAGGAGGTAATGTCGCCAGGTCTTAAGTGCATAGACTACGGCTGCAAGCTCTAGATCATGAGTAGGATAATTCTCCTCATGTGGGTGCAATTGCCGTGAAGCGTAGGCAATTACGTGTCGATCTTGCATGAGAATGCAACCTAGTCCTTGTCGCGAGGCGTCGCAGTAGATAACAAAGTCCTTGGAGAAGTCTGGCGGTACCAGTACGGGAGCAGAGGTCAGGCGTCTTTTCAGTTCCTGAAAGCTGTGCTCACATTGTGGAGTCCACTCGAACTTCTTATCTTTCTTGAGGAGTTCGGTTAGAGGTTTAGCAACCTTGGAGAAGTTCTCGACAAAACGACGACAATAGCTCGCTAAGCCCAGAAAACTCCGAACTTGCTTGACCGATTCAGGTGGAGTCCAATTAAGGACGGCTTGAACTCGCTCAGGGTTAACAGCAATACCTTTACCAGATATTACATGACCCAGATAGGTCACTTCTGACAACCAGAATTCACATTTAGAAAATTTGGCATAAAGGCGATGCTCTCGAAGTTTCTTCAACACTAGCCTTAGATGTTCGGCATGTTCTTCCTCGTTCTTGGAGTAGATGAGTATATCATCGAGGTAAACCACGACGAATTTATCCAAATACTCCATGAAGATTGAGTTCATTAACCGAGAAAAGGTGGCTGGAGCGTTGGTTAAACCGAAGGACATGACGGTGTACTCGTATTGGCCATAACGAGTAACAAAGGCCGTTTTAGGAATGTCCCCGTTTCTGATTTTGATTTGATGGTAGCCCAACCTCAAATCCATCTTGGAGAAGACTGAGGATCCAGCGAGCTGATCGTACAGGTCGTTGATCCTGGGAAGCGGATATTTGTTCTTGATTGTGACCAAATTGACAGGTCGGTAATCTACAACCATCCGGTCCGTACCATCCTTCTTCTTGACGAATAGGACGGGGCAAGCCCACGGAGATGAGCTAGGTCGGATGAAACCCTTTTTCAAGGACTCATCGAGTTGTTTCTTAAGCTCGGCTAGTTCTAGTGGTGCCATCTTATAAGGTCTTCTAGCAATCGGAACGGTTCCTGGAATGAGGTCTATTACGAACTCAACATCCCTGTCAGGTGGAACACCTGGCAATTCTTCTGGAAAGACATCCGGGAAGTCACGGACTATCGGAATGTCCTCAAGGTCTGGTAAAGGGCTAGCGTTAAGAGAATATAATTGTCGCTTGGCTATTCGGGTCAAGACATTGACTATCTTCCCCGAAGGATGGGTGAGTTGAACAGTCCTAGAGAAGCAATCAATTTTGGCTTGATGAGCTGACATCCAGTCCATACCCAGAATGATATTAATATCTGAAGATTTAAGGGCTATCAAGGACGCGAGGAAAACAAGTCTGTCGACTTGGATTTCATTTCCATAACTTACCCTAGAGGTCTGCCATCTAGAACCAGGAGTAGAAATTTCCATAGTGGATGGCATGTCACAGAATGCAACGTTATGCAAACGAGCATAATTTTCGGATATAAAAGAATGAGAGGCTCCTGTATCGAAAAGAACAGATGCCGGGTGGCAATTAACAAGAAGCGTACCGAGAACGACGTTGGGATCCTCTTGAGCTTCTTCGGCAGAGATACAGTTGACATGGCCATGTGAAGCGGTGATCGGCTTGGCGTGGAATACTTTTCCTGTCGGCTTGCCACGGCCAACAGCTTTAGCAGACTGGTTGGGGTTGGTCTGGGGACACTCATGCATATAGTGGCCAGATTCCCCACACTTGAAACAAGTCACGGAACTGGTACGTGGAGGAGCATTGTTAGTTGGACCCCCATAGGGCTTGGCTGGAGCAGACTGTTGAACAGGGCGAGGCGCCTGGAAAGATGGCCTCGGTGTGAACCTGGGTGGCAGGGCGGTGTTGGGTACCCACACGCGGCGCTTCTGAGGACCAGCACCGGATGAGGAACCCATATCACGGCCATGCTTGCGTGTTGCGTCATAGTCAGTCTGACCAGTTTCAGCACTGATGGCTTTGTTGACAAGTTTCTGAAAAGATGTGCACTCATGCAGACGGAGGTCACGGCGAAGCTCAGGACTAAGGCCCTTACGGAACCTTGCTTGCTTCTTGGCATCAGTAGACACTTCCTCAGTTGCATATCGTGCGAGATTACCAAACTCCCTGCTGTAAGCATCCACAGAAAGTCGGCCTTGGGTGAAACTGCAAAATTCCTCACGTTTACGGTCCATGAGACCCTCCGGAATGTGATGTTCACGGAAAGCCTCACTGAATTCAGCCCAAGTAGTGACATGGCCCGCTGGGCGCATAGCTCCATAATTCTCCCACCATAGACTGGCGGGGCCTTCAAGATGATATGCAGCAAAGGTGACCTTGTCAGCCTCCGCTACCAGCGCGGAACGCAGTTTGTGAGAGATACTGCGAAGCCAGTCATCAGCGTCGAGAGGCTCGACGGAGTGGTGGAACGTGGGTGGATGTAATTTGATAAAATCACTGAGTGACACCACGTTAGTCCTCTGATGGTGTGCTGTGTTCTGTTCAATACGCTCCAACAAACGGTTGGTCTCCCGCTTGTTTCTCTCAGCTTCCATCATAACCTCGGCTAGGGAAGGAGGATGAGGCAGATTTGCATCCCTGACTTCACTGCCTTCGGCCTGCTCTTGAGGAGCAGGGTTAGTGCGCGTGTTGACCATCCTAGGTAAACAAGACAATGATTTAGTCAGGATGATAAAATTCCAACATAGGATACAAAATGTAAGGAATAACTCGGAATGCAAGATGATCATCCGTATGACATGGTAGATACAGAAACTGCTTCTTTTATTCCATCGTCATACACACCATACAGGGTTTAGTACAAGACCAAACAAAGTACTATTACGGTGAAAAGAGGATTACATCTCATCGGAGGCATCCCAAGCTCCTATACATTATTTTTCTACACCTCCGGAAAGAGTACAAACTAGGTCATATCCCACGAGTCACGCGGGACGATAGACGACACAGCTAGTGCGAACTAGTGATACTACCACTAACTCAGACCGATCCGTAGTAGTCCTCGTAGAAGTCACCTCCATAGCCTGGAAGCTCAACATGATCATCCGGAAACAGACGATCTCGCGGAGCTTGTGGACCATAGGGGCTAGGATGAGGTCTTGGACCAACAGACGGTGGCCTGCGGGGACCGCGAGGTGGGGTGATGCCTCCTACATCACGCCAACCCATCACGTCTGGCAGAGCAGATCTCACAGGATAGAGATCGCGCATATCTGAATATCCAGCTTGCACCGCGGTGCGAACCGAGTCAAAGTGGCCCAGTGGTCAGCACGGGTATTGAAGAGCTCTAACCTCAAGGCCCGATTTTCACGGTCCTTATCCTCGAGCATCTCAGCAGTGGTGCGAGTCCGTGAATCCTCCTGGGTGGGGTCAGCATAGATAGCCTGGAGATACCCTTGTGCTCCCGGAAGTGATCCTGGCATATACCGGAAATCAGAGTCCCGAAATAGACCAGATCTGACTCGCATAATGGTCATCATAGAGTAGGCGGCGTCCTGCACAGCCATCTCAATAGTAACCCCGAGTCCATAGGAGCAGTGAAGGGGCTCGGTGGATCCAGGATAAGATGGAAATATCCGGACAGTGCAGAGATACTGGCTTTGATTGAAGTCCCGAAATTGCTCTTCGACCGTGTACTCAGGATACCAGCGGTATCCAGCCTCAGTCATTACCCTGACCAACTTGGCAGTATGGCCGGGTACATCTAGGCATCGAGTCAGGCGAACCACTTGATTGAGGTCGCGAGTGGCCATCTGAAAGCACAATCATAATGCAAAGGCATTAGAATTTCTAGCAAAATTTCGGCAGCATAACAGCTGTAAATGCTCAAGAAGGATTTTGAGACATTTGACAAAGGATTTCATACACACTCAACATCATCATATCAAAGTTCTGAGACCATCCTAGCAACATAATGTGGTAAAAGAACTGAACTAGGCTTGTATCCATCATACCTATAAGGTACTACTGATTAGTAACACGTGATCCTGATAGAGAGAATAGGTCCTAATTCCTTAACCCCCGGTGGAAGAATGGACTGACTCAGATCAGAATGTCACAAGATAGAGGAGTAAAAAGAGCCTTACGTTCCAACCCACAAACAATTCCCCTACATATAACTAAAGAATTTCTAGACTCGACATCGACCAGTTTGGCTTGGAGAACCTACAGGCAGTCCGGCTCTGATGCCAACGCTGTCAGGACCCCGACTCGATGTCACATCGATCTAGCCGGTAACACCTCATATCACTTTGCGGCCTCACGCACGGTATCCCCACGGGTGTCGCCTTACCTTTGCCCGGGACCGTTTGCGCCTTTTGGCTCACGTATATGATAGTGTCGCTAGCATCCATATGATAAGGAGCCCGGGCTGACATGACTAGTCGTAAACCCAAAGTGGCACAGACTTACAGGGACAGGCATCCATGACCCAGCTTCGAACGTGTCGGTCATCAGCAAGTGGGTCCGGGCTGTAGCACTGGGCTAGCAGGACTCCGGTAAACCGGGCTGTAGCGGGCTAACAGGACTCCGGTACTCAAAGCGTGACATTTCCCCGAAGGGACAGACACAGGAACGAAGAAGGACACATGCCGGCCAGCCTAAATGTTCCAGAGCAGTAGCAAGCTACCATGGCTCAGCGGTAACACTAGGAGACATTTCCCGGTAAGAGAGGCTACTAAAGATAAACAACTAGATAGTCAGATCCCACACATACCAAGCATTTCAATCATACACACAATATGCTCGATATGTGCAAATACAACGAAGCATCACAACATGACTCTACGACACAAGTACTTTATTTAAGGCTCAGGGAGCCATACATAACATACACAAGGTACGGGTCACACGACCCAGCATTCAAGTCATACAGTCATACAAACCAGCAGCGGAAGTAACTTGTCTGAGTACAGACAACTAGTAAAATAAAAGAGGCTTGGAAAGCCTAGCTATACTACATGGTCCTTCACAAGCTCAGGATCACCACCTGGGCCTTTAGCCTACTCGTTGATGTCAACGTCTACATAGAACCCATCAGAAGGGGTTGCAGCGTCTTCTGTAAAAATGTAGATTATAGCAACATGAGTACAAAGGTACTCAGCAAGACTTACATCAGATCCTACATACATGCATATTATCAAGAAGGGTTGGTGGAGTTATTGCAGCAAGCCAGCTTTGACTCTTGGCTAGACTATCCTACGATACTCCAACTTGAAATGGTTTTGCGCACACGAGTCCACTACTCACCACTTCAATACACTACCGAGGATCCGCCTCCGTCTTCCTACGGAAGAGCCATCCTCGGCACTCACACTTATCTTGAGGCTTTTAGCAGTTTCCATTTACTTGTCTATGAACTGTATAGGCAACCAAGTAGTCCTTTACCGCGGACGCGGCTATTCGAATAGATTATGATAACCCTGCAGGGGTGTACTTCTTCATACATGTTTCCACCACTTAGCGTCTGCACACGACATGTGCTCGGCAGACTTCAAGCGAAAGCCGACGTGGGTGTAGACCACGACCTACCTAAACACTTAAGCCTCTAGTCCAGGTTTATCGCCTATCCAGGTTCCATCCGCAGGGAGTCCGGCCGAGGTTTCCCATACGGCCCCGAACGATGTGAACAGGGTTCCCGAGATACCTAACGGGTATTCGGTACACCCGGCCACGTACCTACCGCATCACAGCCCACCCCTATGGTCAGCGCTGTCCACGGCCTCCAGTAGGCTACAAACACCAGAAACTACTTGCAACTCCTGGACAGAGAGCTAGGGTGAATAAGAAGTCGAGCGGGGTCATATTTCAGGGCCCAATGCATGGTAGTAGCTGTATCTTAAATCACACATACAGATCTCAGTGCTTAAGGTCGGCTTCAATGAAACAACCCACCATGTACTCCTACATGGCCTCTCATCGATACCTTTACCAAATCGTGTTCACCACACCACTCTCATTACCGACATAATCATTTCACTCTAGCCCATCACCCAGATGAACCAGACCTGACACGACTCTAAGCATAGCAGGCATAGCAAGGTAGGAACAACACATACATATGGCTCAATCAACTCCTACACATGCTAGTGGGTTTCAGCTAGTTACTGTGGCAATGACAGGTCATGCAGAGGAAATGGGTTCAACTACCGTAGCACACAGCAGTTTGAAACGCGTTGTCTTAATGCAGTAAAAGAGAGCAGGAGCGAGAACATGGGATTGTATCGATATGATCAACTGGTTGGTTGCTTGCCTGATGGTTCGATGCACTGATACGGTTCTTCGTTAGGGTAATCACGGTACTCCTCGGAGGCAGAACCTGTCGCAAAGGACACCGATACACAACCATCACCAAACAATGTGCAACAATATGATGCATGCATGAAACATGGCAATATGAGTGTGTTGGGCTAATGCAACTAAGACCAGAAGGGTTTGAACAAATTTGAATCAAAGATTCAAATTTCAAACTCAAACATGGCCTTTTAAAGTGCTTTTCCTTGTTCTGCTTAAAACATCAATTTAACTTGTTTGATCATGCATGAAAATAGTACAGATGGATAGATTGGATTTTTCTGATCATTTTTCATATATAATTTGTCTAATTTGGAGTTACAGAATAAAAGTTATGAATTTTTGAAGTTTAAATAATATTCTGGAATTTCCTGATTTAAATTAAATCCAGAAATATATATATTGCGCCAGCATGACGTCAGCATGACGTCAGTGGTCAACTGCGGCTGGCTGGGGTCAAACCTGACGTGTGGGGTCCACACGTCAGTGACAGGGGGGTTTAACAGGGTTAATTTATTCCTAATTAGGGGTTAGTGGCGCTGGGGCCCACTGTCAGTGTCAGGGGGGTTAATTAAGCGGTGATTAGCACTAATCCGACCACCTGGCCGACGGGCCCACGCGTCAGTGACCCTGGGGGGGTCAAACCCCAGGTCAAACAGGTCAAACCCACCGGCGACATGACGCCGGCGGGGCCCGAGACGGCGGCGCGATGCAGAAACGCGCTACAGGGCACGGGCGAGGCCGTGCTTGGGCTCGTTGGAGAGCCCTTGCTCCCGCGCGTCGAACGGTGGTGGTGGCCGTGCCTGAGGTGGCCGGTACCGACGACGGCGACGACCGTGGCGGCTGCCGGAGCTCGGTTGAGCTCGGGGTCGAGGCTACAACGGCTGCGGAGATGCGGGGTTGGCACCTACGGCTTCTACGCGGTGCGGTGAGGACGTGGGTGTGCTCGGTTGGGCGCTACGGTGACTGTGGCCACGACGGCGACATCGCCGGCGGCGTGGAGCTTCGGAGCTCAAGGGGGCGGCAGCTACAGGATGCTAGGGACGACGGGGCAAGGGGGAATCGGGTCAGTGGCTCACCGCGGAGCTGCAGGGATGGTTAGCGGGCTCGGGGACGTCCGGTAGCTCCCGATTCGACAGCGACGATCTCCGGTGGCCGAGGAGGGGAACGGCGACGTGGGCGGCGATGCAGGGCTTCCGGAGGGGCTTGGCTTGGTGGGGAGGAAGAGGGGGTCGAGGCGGAGCCTCTGAGCTCAGCGGAGGGGCGAGGGGTGGCCGGTGACGGCTGCTATGGCGAACGGCGGCGATGGTGGTGTTCGGCCGTGAGAGAGAGAGCGAGGGAGAGGAGGGAAGAACCGCGGGAGAGTGAGAGAGAGCAGGGGGGAGGGCGTGGCGTCGTCCGAGGCATCGAGACGAGGAGGGGAGGGCAGGCAGGCAGGCGAGCAGGTGGCGTGGCGCGGTGGTGCGTGCGCGCGCCGGCCACACTCCCCTCCCTCTGTCGAGGACGAAGACGACAGAGGAGGGAGGCGGGCTGGGCCGCCTGCTGGCTGGGCCGGCCAGCTGGCTGGGCTGCACAGGGAGGAGCCCAGGTAAGCTCCTCCTTTTATTTATTTTTCTTTTTCTAATTTCTGACATTTGTTTTGATTTAAATAAAATATTAAATCATTTATTTACCTTATGCCAATTTTTGCAGGGCCTAGATATATTATTCCAGAGCTCCTTTATAATTGGCATAATATTTGGACATATATTAATATATATAACTAATATATTTCCAATGCAAATATTTATGCATTAATTCCAAATGCCCAAAATAAATACCTATGAGCTCTTGAAAATATTGGTTTGATTTTTATCTCTGTCCAATATTTTCAGAGAGCAACATGAGCATTTTCTTGGACCTTTTTGGAGAAATTTTTATTTGGATCATTTTCAAAAATGATTCTGAGGGTTTCATAGATCCCCATTTCAAATTAAATGGAATTTTAAACATGATGCACACACTCTGATGCATGACTAGCTAGGGTGTGATAGAAATCCGCCCCAACTGCCCGCGCACCGTTCTGGGCCTGGCCCAACAACGTGTTGCACTTATGTAAGGCTCAGGCCCGGGGGCTCCTATCGGTATACAAAAGTAGGGGCTCTGATTTTGACCCCTTTACTTGTGCACGGGCAGTTAGAGCCTCCCGCCACGGGCACACAGATCGGATGGACGAAGCAGGTTTCCCTAACAAGAACCCTTGCCGAGGCAGCCTCAGCGGCCCCGGCAAGACCCTTGCCGAGGCAACTCGCCCACACCAGCTGAGTGAGCCACCTTTGAGCCCCCCAACACTAGACAAACACATTGGGACAGGGCTCGGGAGGCACCTCCGTGGTGGCATGCAGATCTTTGTGAAGACAAAGAATAGTCAAGATCAAATGAGGATAGGAAGGTAACAATCTTCACCAAGATGCTCACCGAAGAAAGCCACAAGACCCCCGGCAAGATGCTTGCCGGGGACGCCAGCACGCCACAGAAAAACCCTTGCCAGGCCACCCGGCAAGACCCTTGCTGGGCCACCCAACAAGACCCTCGCCAAGCGCGCCAGCGGGGCTACTGCCAGGCCACGTCAGCCAAGTCTCCGCCGCCATGCGCATGTAGCTGCCGACCCAACCAGCTGGGCTGGCACCTGCGTGGCAACATGCAGCCCTTCATGGAGGCTCCACCACCACGCCACCTCAGCTGCCTGCCTGCTTACATGGAACCGCATGCATCGCTGGGCAAGGCGCGTGTCGAAGCAAGGAGGAGCGGCGATGGACGGGATGGGCCTCCCCCTCGTCCCCGATAAAGTGAAGGGACACCTAAGCCTCGCTTTAAATGCGCATTGTCCTGTAATACCAGCGATAAGCTCATAGCACTATTGCACTTTCCACCTCCTGTGTGCCACTGTGGCAGCCCCTTTCGCCTATATAAGGAGGCCCATGGCGCACTGGAGAAGGATTCGGCTCTTTCGAACCTAGCAGCACCCAGAGCTAGTTCAAGAGCTCAAGAACACTAAATACATCCACCAAAGCAGGATCGTAGGGTTTTACACATCTTTGCGGCCCGAACCTGGGTAAATCCCCTTTGTGCTGTCTACTAGCCGTGCTCTTCTCATGATCCCCGCGCCCCGCAACCGTAGTAGGGATTCCAGTGATCTCATAGGTGTCGTTTCCCACCGACAATTACCAAGCCAAACTGGTCGAAGTTGAGTCTAGAAATTCTTTAGTTATGTAAGGGAATTGATTGTGGATGGGAACGTAAGGCTCTTTTTACTCCTTATACCTTATGCTCTTCTAATCTGAGTCATCCTATCTTCTCTACGGGGTTAAGGAACTAGGCTTTGTCTTCTTTCTATCAGGATCATGTGTTACTAATCTGTAGACTTATAAGATTGATGAGTTCAAGCCTTAGTTCAGTTCCTACTATCTCCGTGTATTGATAGTTGATCTCGGAACCTTGATATTATGATGATCGAGTGGTTATGCCAGCATTCTTGTAGGATGTCTCAAATCTTTTCGAGCATTTACAGTCATTATGCTGTCCGAGTCATCCCAGGTTTCTAAATAGTCTGATGCATTTGCAAATCCCTTCTTTCCGTTCCCGATGTTCCTTTGGGCCAGATTAACCACACTAATCAGTGTGTTGAGGTACTCCAATGCCTCAACATATATGTTGGAGCTATTATTATGACCCTAGGTGTCTTAGGGAATCACCTAGTAATCTAGCCATTCTTTGTGTTCCCAGTGTGATGATTCTGGCCACCATTCTCAAAAGCATCCCGTGATGCCACTTAGTACTAGGTATTCTATTCCTGGGTTTTTGAACCCGAGATTCACTCTACTTACTTCATGTTGATAGTGTTTGCTAGTTCCTTTAGGATATTAGTAACGTTTGCGATAGTCCTCGAGGTCTGTGGTATTTCCTTCTTCCAAATACTATGAACCGCTTATGGCGGAAGTTCTTTGAACCAAAAGATCACAACAAGAGTGCTCTCGATGAGTTCTCCATTCTATATTGTGACTCTGCCAGTTCTACCTTTCTGCTGGGTTATCCAGAAGAAATACGTTGAATTCGTTCGGCATGCTAATCCATGCATCCACAACTTAGAAAATCATATGTTCTTTTGAGTTGTCCCTCTTTAGTTGTTTCCTGGCCCTTATCTATCAGTTGATGGTCAGGAGTGATTATGCATTCGTGTTATCGATGCCTATTATTTCTGTGGTCTGACAAACCATTCTATTCCGGAATGACTAGGAGAAACAAACTCCAGAACCTCATCCATATCCAGGATTGGGTCAAAGTAGTTGTACTTCGTAGATCAAAATGCCAATCCACCTTTTGTTCTGTTCCACCTTGGAGTATTACTATCTTTATATCAAGAATATCATGAAATTACACACCACCCTATGAACTCTTAATACAGTGATACTTCTCGCCCTCATTATTCATTCCTTGGTTCCGTGTTGTCGCAACCGGAATGCTGACAAGTGAATCGTGATGTGTAAAATCTATATTCCTAGCAACTCCGTTGCTTGGTAGTTAAAGGACAATAATTTCATTCTTAGCATGTTGATTCTTGAATCATCGTTCTAAGATAGATTGTCCTACCTAGTCCTTATTTTCGGTGCACTTTTCGGTCAACGATTTAGGATAGTGCCAATCCTTGCTTATTTGATCATATCATCTAGCCCTGAAAAGCAAGGTTGCTCCCGAGCTTAGTAACATATCGGAGGTTCGTGATTTTCCGAATATCTTCTCGGAGGTATCACCAGTTTGTCACCTGACCGCTATGTTGAATTCGTGATCAAGTTGATTTCTTATAAACCACCCTTCCTCCAAGAATCTGAGATGGATACCCTGAGCTAGTTGGTTAAGCTAGACAACAATTTGGAGAGTTGGAGGATAAAAGCTTGTCCCACTTAGCTCATTTCAAGGGATATCTTGTATGTGTGTTGAAGAAGGATAGTATTTCTATCGATTGACCCTCGTGAACAGTTAATGGACATATCATCTTATCCAATCTTTGATTTGAGTATGGGTTATTGTCGAATCAAATCAGAACCAACGATGTTCGTAATGTTGTCTTACTCGTGGTTCTTCCTTGAGCATACACCGTTATATCTTTTGTTCTGACCAATGCTAAAACCTTGTTCACATAATTGTGGAATTCCATCTATATGGAAATCTCGATGACTTGTTGTTGAACCCATCAGCAGCATTTTTTCTCCTCCATGATTCGTGTTGAACATCTGTTGTTGAGCCCATCAGCAGCATTTTCTCTCCTCCCTGTTTCGTATTGAACATCCAGCTAGTGTTGGAAACTTCTATAAGCATTATCTTCTTGTCCCGTTCATGAAGCATGTGTTGGATTAAAGAAGTGACTTCCTCTAATTTATATGCATTTGATGCAAGTTGTCGCCATGAATTTGAGAAAAGTTGGTTTGCTTCCTCTAGAATCGTCCCAAGTTAGTCACGCATATGTGAAGTACTCTATGGTTTGGTAGGTTGGCCGCCTCCATCCTATATGTTTTCCTAGCACACCAAGCCACTGATTGACTTGTTCAAGGAGAAGAAGTTCCTTCATAATAGCTAATCCGGACTTATGTAAGGACTTAGTTATCCGCAATGATGGTTCCCCACCTGAACTCGGTAGTGTTTTATTATAAGACTACTATGTGGTCTTGCTTGTCTGGGACAGCGTGTTCACATGTTTGTAGTAGAACCAGCTAATGCTTTGGAGCTTACTACGGTAGTCCATCTATCGAGAATCTTGCAACGTCATCTCGTCGATTTGTGTTGCAAACTTTATTTTTCTTTCTAGACTTGATGAGTCTGGAATATTCTGACACCAACCAGATCTGAATCTCTGGCAGATATGATGGTTGGAATGTGTCCCAAGAATTATAATATTGGTCTCTCTATAACCCGGTAACGTGGATGTCGTGGCCAACACAGCTAGCTGGAAGGCCTATTATTGTAGTATGTTGGTTGAAGAAGTTGGTCACCTCCCCTAAGGGTCTCGCTGGTTCTGCCTCTGTAGTTATCCCTTATGGATTCTTGAGCTTCTGAAGTCTGACCTGTTAGTTGATGTTCTAGATACCAAACCATTTTAATAAATGGGTTACGCTAGCACATCAAGGAGAACATTAGAAGGGGAGTGCTAAATGTCTCTCGGTTGATCATCCAGATTTCGTTCTCTTGGCCTCGCTAAGGTGAAATCTGGGAAGGTGTTGTCCTCCTTTGCATCTGCATCCTCCACCACTATTCATCATGGTAGTATGATGTGTTGCCAGGATCCTCGGCACGGAAGTTGTTAAAACCTTAATGAATATGGAAATGCTCAAGTTCTTGAAGGCACGCCCAGACACTAGGTTATATCATTGGTATCAACTGGAATGTGCCTTCCATTTGCCGAGTTATTCTATGATCATAGTTTTCTTTCCAAACTAGGTATATCATTCTTTCGTACTCCGCCAAACGATTGTTGGTGAATTGCCTTAGGCTGGTCTAAAGGGTCTCAATGATCTCTATATCCAAAGTAATTCTCTTTGCCACTTAAGGTAATAATTCTACGAGTCACCCTCCTCTAAGATGTCTCATTATGGTATCATGGCAACTAAACTCCTCGCTACGTCGACAACCTTTCACCACCTTCTTAAGTGTGGAGTTGTTGCCTATCTAGTGAACCTTCGTCAACTGTTTCACTCGATCCCTCTAGATGTGTGTTTTGTGTCTCAACTCGAGAGATGTTACTATGTCTCCTTCTGTGAGGTGATCTTGAGTTACTCGGTCTTCGAAAAGATCGACTTAGTTCTTCCTATCATCAACATGTTGGATGAAGATCTCGAAGGCAAAGACGTCAAGATCAAGATGACGCAATGAATCAACATCCTTGAGAAATGCAATGGATCATGAAGACTCTGTTAGTCCCATGTCCCCTCTCTCATCTTACCTCACGTCCTGAATCTCGGGACGAGATTCTTGTTTAGTGGGTGAGGGAGTCCTGGATTAGGGGGTATCCGGACAGCTGGACTGTGTACAACGTCCGGACTATTGAAGCGTGAAGATACAAGACTCAAGACTTCGGCCCGTGTCCGGATGGGACTTTCCTTGGCGTGGAAGGCAAGCTTGGCGATCCGGATATTATATCTCCTTCCTTTGAACCGACTCCATGTAAACCCTAGCCCTCTCCAGTGTCTATATAAACCGGAGAGGTTGGTCCTTAGAAGGCAGATCACAATTACATTCATACCATCATCGGCTAGCTCCTAGGGTTTAGCCTCTATGATCTCGTGGTAGATCTACTCTTGTACTACCCATATCATCAATATTAATCAATCAGGAAGTAGGGTTTTACCTCCATCGAGAGGGCCCGAACCTGGGTAAACATCTGTGTCCCTTACTTCTTGTTACCATCAGCCTTGACGCACAGATCGGGACCCCCTACCCGAGATCCGCCAGTTTTGACACCGACTTTGGTGCTTTCATTGAGAGTTCCTCTGTGTCGTCGCTGTCAGGCTCGATGGCTCCTTCAATCATCATCAATGACACGGTCCAGGGCGAGGCTTTCCTCCCCGGACAGATCTTCGTGTTCGGCGGCTTCACGCTGCGGGCCAATTTGCTTGGCCATCTGGAGCAGATCGACAGCTATACCCCTGGCCATCTAATCAGGTTTGGAAACTTGAACTACACGGCGGATATCCGTGGAGACTTGATCTTCGACGAATTCGGGCCAGCACCAGGAGCGCCGAACAGTCACTATGAGCATGGCTTAGACCTGCTGCCCGATGATGCTCGGGACATCATCACGGCAGAAGCCTCGGATCTGAATCCGGGGCAGGTTGCGTTGCCTAAGGACGGAGGGCTAGACCCCGCCCCGCAGGCCATACCCTCATCGGCGATGGAGCCGAACACAGGCCTCGCTTCTGAGGAAGCCTGTGACTCCGGACCCCCGGACTCGTGTCCGGTTGTAGGCTACAGTCCGCGCGCCCCCGAGCCTGCCGAGCATGATTGGGCTCCGGTGATGGAGTTCACCGCGGCAGACATTTTTCAACACTCGCCCTTTGGCGACATGCTGAACTTATTGAAGTCTCTCTCTTTGTCAGGAGAGTCTGGGCCGAACTATGTCCGGCTTGAATGGGAAGCAGACGAGGAGGCAATTCGTTGCCCACCCACCACCCACTTTATAGCCACGGTTGATGATTTAACCGACGTGCTTGATTTCGACTCCGAAGGCATCGACGGTCTGGACGAGATGCTGGAGAAGACTCAGAATCTACGGGGTACCGGATTCCCGCCTCCTCACATGACATATACATGGTGGATACGCCCAAGGAAGACGAGGTGACAACCTGGAAGATAAAACCCCTGGACAAAGACCAAAGCGACGGCGCAGACGCCGTTCCAAATCCAGCAATAGCAAAAATATCAGCAAGAGCGCCAGAAGCATGGATACTCCGGCCAACCCCGAAGGCAACAACGACCAAACAGAACCAGTGATGGAGCAGGATGAACTAGGTCACGCCGAACATAGTTCGGAGCATACGCCCGAAGAAAACGATCCAGAGGGACGAGTTCATCAAACCGGCCCAGGACAAGAAGACAGTCCGGACGACGACGCATTCATCATTCCGGAAGAGCGCGTGGAATGAGAGAACCTCCACAGAAAGCTTATGGCCACAGCAAGAAGTCTGAAGAAGCAGAAGCAACGGCTTAAAGCCGCACAGGAAACACTCAATCGCAGATGGAACGAAGTGCTAGACACTAAAGAAAAATATGGCGACGATCGCCATACAAAGAGCTACCCAAGACGCAAGCTACTGCCAGAATTCGATGACGAGGCCGTTCCACTAAAGAATAACACGACCAGGAGACCAGGAGTACCACTTCATAACCGCAATAAATCAACTACCGAAGACGCCCATGATCTACGTGAGCACCTGGATAAGAAAGCTGGCGCAGCTAGGTCCATCTACGGATCTAAAGGACACACCCCGGCGGGGGACTGTGATCGTCAAAACAATTATGACAACCAAACACCAGTTCGGAATAAACACCGAACACAACAACAGCCGACAGCAGGCCACAATGCGTCCAGATACAGAGGTGCTGCTCACCCCTTGTGCTTTACTGATAAAGTACTGGATTATGAATTCCCATAGGGCTTTAAACCTGTGAACATAGAGGCATATGACGGAACGACAGACCCAGGGGTCTGGATCGAGGACTTTATCCTACACATACACATGGCTCGTGGGGATGACCTCCACGCCATCAAATACCTTCCCCTCAAACTGAAGGGACCAGCTCAGCACTGGTTGAAAAGCCTCCCCGAAAATTCAATTGGGAGCTGGGAGGAACTAGAGGATGCTTTCATGGCCAATTTTCAAGGGACTTATGTCCGGCCTCCGGATGCTAACGATTTAAGTCACATAATCCAACAACCCGGAGAGTCCGCCCGCAAGCTTTTGAACAGATTCCTCACTAAGAAGAATCAAATAGTGGACTGTCCGGATGCCGAAGCCTTAGCGGCATTCAAACATAGCATCCGTGACGAGTGGCTCGCCAGACACCTCGGCCAATAAAAGCCAAGGATAATGGCAGCCCTAAGAAGCCTTATGACCCTCTTTTAGGAGGGAGAAGATAGCTGGCTTGCCCGCAAAGGCACCAGCGACCCCAGCACATCCGAAATAAGGGATGGCAACGGGAAGCCACGGCGTAATAAAAATAAACGCCAAAACAAGGAAGAGAGCTCGGATTACACAATGGTTACTGCCGGATTCAGGGGCTCTCGACCTAATTAGCAAAATAAGCCATCTAAAGGCAGTAAAGAGGGACCGTCCGAACTGAACAGAGTCCTAGACAGGTTGTGCCAAATCCATGGCACCCCTGAGAAACCTGCAAACCACACGCACAAAGAGTGATGGGTCTTCAAGAAGGCTGGCAAATTGAATGCCGAACACAAGGGAAGGGAAACACCAAGTGAGGACGAGGATGAACCTCGCCAACCGAACAATGGGGGATAGAAAAAATTCCCGCCAGAGGTTAAAACAATGAACATGATCCACGCGACCCGCACATCCTTGGGAAGGCACGAACACGCCCATAAAGACGCACATGATATAGAGCCCATCATACCCACACCTAACTACTGGATGTCTTGTTCGATCGCCTTCGATCGCCTGGACGGCCGAACTTGTATTCGGCGCGAAGGATCAAATGCCTTGGTGCTTGACCCAATAATCGACGGATACCATCTCTCTCATGTCCTCATGGATGGTGGCAGCAGTCTCAATTAAATATATGAGGACACTGTCCGTAGGATGGGGATAGACTCATCCAGAATCAGCAAGATTCACACCACCTTTGAAGGGGTGATACCAGGCGTTGAAGCCTACAGCAGGGGCTCCGTCATACTGGAGGTAACATTCGGCCCTCCAGGCAACTCCAGAAGCAAAGAACTAGTCTTCATCATCACACCTTTCCAAAGCAGCTATCAAGTATTGCTTGGAAGAACGGCCTTCGCCCGCTTCAACGCATTGCCGCACTATGGCTACCTTACACTTAAGATGCCCGGTCCACGTGGCGTCATCACCATTAGTAGAATAATAGAGCGCTCTTCGCGCATAGAGGAATACGCGACGGCCCTAGCGGCCGGACTATGAGCGGCCTCTAACAAAAATACAGCGGGTCGTTAAGACCACAGACATGGTTAGGCGAGTCCGGCAGCCCACATTAAACCAGGGCACCGTATATGTGATCCTATAGTGGATACCAGGGGCTAATAATAAAAGCCCCATTTTTGGCTCAACCTGACGGGCAGGCTAGCATCTCACATTTTTATTATCCATCACGTACTTACGTTGCACTCTTCCATGAGTTTCCCTTTTTAGCAGACAACGTTCGCACGATACCCTTCCAGGATGCGGCACAACGGAGACAAAGGCGCAGACGTGCAGCAGGGCCCCGTTCAATAGGTTTCTTTTTAGATTAAGCCCCTGTGTGAACCTTTTCTATTGTCTCTTGTTGTTCAACCATCCCATGGGTTCCATACTTACAGAGGACACTGCTGTTTTTGGCATTTCGCCACGATAGATTAACGCTCATACCTGGAAACACAGGGTTTATAATGAATGGGCATTCTTGAGCTCATCATCTATTATAAAGTTCGAATACCTTAGGGAGTGTTCGGCGTCACGAGTTTGGCCTTATATGCATCAGCTCCGAATCATGTCTTTGGTCAAATGTTGGGTTTGCCCAGCTCCTGGGTTTGCCGCCTTACGTTCCGTCATTATCGGTTAAGGGGGCCAAAGGAGAACTACTACGATTGTGCCCTAGTTATTCTGGATGAGCACCTCAGTAGAGAAAGCCGAAAACTGACTATCATGATACATCGAGAGACTGGTCAACCACTCCACAACTCACCGGAATCTTTAGGATTCCTCGGCATTAACAAAGGGCCATTTCCCGGCCTTGTACATACGCGCCCGTATTCGGATGCACGCGAAGGTACCAGGGGCTATGTAGTAGCCCCACTTTAGAATCACGCGGCTAAGCGAAAGTGTTACAGCTATATAGTCTGGTTGCCTCGTTCGTCGTGCGATCATCTCCTTAATGGACCAAGACGTTGGATCAAGAGTGATTAAGCCTATTTTTTCGCGAACACCCCCGTATTGTATGTGTGGGGGCTGAAGCCAACGACTGCTAACTTTCGGATTGCATATATATATATATATATATATAAATAAACGGCCGCACAGGGGAATTAATCATATTTTGAGGCAAACAGTATAAATCTAGACTTATAATCAAAATAAACATTGTTTTTACAATAATTCCGTTCACTCGAATAGGAGATTCTTCGGGCACTGCGCCTCTATCAGGCGGGCACACTCTGTGACCTGCGCCAAGTACTGCCCAGCCGGATATTGGCCCCCCACCGGATCCTAAGACGCTATCATAGTGGCATCCATATCCGTCCAATACGCTTTAATGCGGGCAAGGGCCATCCGCACACCCTCTATACATGCCGACCTCCTCATGGCATCAATCCGAGGCACGGCCCCAAGGAACTGTTGCACCAAACCAAAGTAACTGTCTGGATTAGGCCCTTTCAGCCAAAGATGGTCTATTACAGACCACATTGCAAGGCCGGACAGCCTGTGAAGCTCCGCTACAGCAGCCATCTTATCACTTAATGGCAGCGGGCGAGTGGGAGCATTGAACTGCGACCAGAAAAGCTTCTCCACCTCCTTCTCACCCTGATCTTTGAAGAACTCCGCAGCATCAGTTGTACGCTTCGCCAGGTCAGTGTATGCGTCCGGCGAACTCTAGCGTCCATCCAGGGTAGCGTACTTCGGATTGAAGAACTTCGTCCGCAGCAAATAGGAGCCTCCAGCCACAATTTTACCGGCATGTTGAAGCTCCGCCCGCGCACCCCTGAGCTCAATCCGTATTTCCCTGGTGGCATTAAGTGCCTTGCTCAGGTCAGCCGACTTATCCTCATGCTCCTTTTTCAGGAGCTCATACCGGTCAGTGGCATTTTTTAACTCGATAGCCATTTCGGCTATCTTTTCCTCGCTTCGGTGATGAGCAGCCTGTTCGGCTCTCAATTCCTCGGCCGCCTTTAGGGCAGCCGCATTGCTCACCCGAGCTTGTTCCTTGGCTAGAGCAAGTTCCGTCCTCAGGGCCTCCACGGCAGCAGCACCATTTGCAGTCCGAACAAATTATATTAATATGTGCCACCTTAATATTTTCCTATGCAATGGGAGACAAGACACATACCTTGTGATGTATCCAGCCGCTCATTCATCAGAGTAATATCGGCATTAATCGACCCAATTTGCCTCGATAGTTCAGCAACTTCAACGGACGGGCCGGCGGCCGGATCCATAGGTACCTGCACACATTTCCACATAAATCTTTGGTTTATGATCCCCCGTTTCCCACCTAGGGCGGGCAACCAGAGTCTTAGGGGCTGCTATCTATATGGTGTATTCCTCATTACATACCTCAAAGCCTTTGAGAAGGCTTGTAAATGCTTCATTCAAACCGCTTGTAGCGGATGAAATCTTCTTAAGCACCGCACTCATTAATGAGCAGTGCTCCTCCGAGAGCACAGCTCGCTCCAGTAAGCCCGTCAATACGTCCGGACTCAGGGCGGCTGACGTATTGGCCTCCGACCTTGGCGGATCTGGAATCCTCCATGACGACACCTCGGTGTCGCCCGCGTCAAGAATCGGAGAGGCGGGTGGGGTCTCGCTCTCCATCATCTCTAGAGGAAGGTCCCCTGAAGACGATCCCTGTTGAGAAGAGCTGCCAGCCGGACTGCAAAAACTTGAATCCTGGTCATTGATCCAGGAGAAATATAGTACCTTTAAGTTAATGACTGACTTATGGCTCATTGGAGGGCTGGCCCGTTGGTGGGCGTAACACGGTGAGGATGCCCATCGCGGAAGAGCCCCTTGGGGACACCTTCTTCCCAGGTTCAAGCGTCTCCGTCTCCAGGTCTTCAGAGGTGGTACTCTTCATCCCGCGCGGGGAGGAGGCCTTAACCTCTCCTCCCCGACTATCCTCCTTGGGGGAGGTAGCAACCCCCCCCCCCCCCGATTCGAATGCCTAGCGTATGGGGTTCGGATTTTTCATCCCTCCCCTCGCCTTTCCCCGAGGGCATCCTGCTGAGTACCCGGTCGAGCATCTTGGCCATGGTAGGGGCGGGCGAGCCTTCGGGAAGCGGTGCCGGACACCTGATTCTCTCTGCCTTGCTTAGCCATTCCTGGACGCGGATGATTGTCAGAGCAAACAGTCATGATAAATACAAAACAGGCTGTCCGGTATCAAGGCTACTTACTTGGGTATCTAGGCGATTACAGCTTAGGCCCGCATCCTCGATGGTGTCCGGACACATTACTTTCTGTCCGAAGAATAATTTGCACATCTCTTCGAGCTTCAAGCCGAAGAAGTGCTCGACAGTCCGCGGACCCTCTGGATTGAACTCCCACATCCAGAGAGGCCGGTGTTGGCACGGCAACATCCGCCGGATTAACATCACTTGCATTATGTTGACAAGGTTAATGTCCCTCTCAAGAAGCTCCCGGATGCGATTCTGCAGTACTGGTACATCACCAGCGGGCCCCCAATCCCGTCCTATGTCTATCCAAGATGCCAACTATGGCGGAGGGCCCGAGCGAAACTCTGGGGGAGCCACCCACTTTGTGCCTCTGGGAGCCATGACGTAAAACCACCTCCGCTGCCATACATCGAATATTTCTGGGAAAGAACCCTCTGGCCACGGGGCATCGGCGTTTTTGCTTATTATGGCACCTCCGCACTCCACATGTCGCCCCTCGATCATCTTCGACTTCATATTTAAGGTCTTGAGCCATAAGCCGAAGTGTGGCGTGACATGGAGAAAGGCCTTGCACACGATAATGAACGCCGAGATATGGAGGATAGCATCAGGAGCCAGATCATGAAAATCCAGCCCATAATAGAACATGAGCCCCCTCACAAAGGGATGGAGGGTGAAACCAAACCACGGAGGAAGTGTGGGACGAAAATGACACGCTCATTGGGCTCTGGCGTAGGGATGACCTGCCTCGGAATAGGAAGCCTGTGCTGGATATCGGCGGTCAGGTATCCGACCTCCCTAAGCTTTGCAATGTCCTTCTCTTCAATTAAGGAGGCCACCCACCGGCCTTGAGGGTCAGATCCAGACATATTGGAGGATTCGGAGGGGTGGAGCTTAGGTTTTGGGTGTTAGAACTCGAGGTGCGAGAGGGCGCGATGAAGGTGAAAAAGGAGGCGTAGGTCTCGACCCCTTTATAAAGAGGGTGAATATCAAGAGTCCCTGGTGTGACCGTTTGAGGCTTATCTAAAAACACACGGGGTAATACCAACAGCCGTCGTGGGGTCACGCACGCTCATATTGATGGAAAATCCGGTAATAAAAGGGACACGATCTCTGCCTCGACGGGACGTGCCAATAAAACCGCCTCGTAACACGAGTCGTTGTGGGGAAGGAAACATCGGTTCACGTTGGACCGAGCCATGATGCAAGGGCACGACGCACGAAGATTGCCAGCAAATCAGATCTATACCATACGAAGAACGTCTTGCAGACCCGGACAAGGTCTACGTGTTCGATAAACCACTTTGGAGAATTCGGAGGAGGAACCCGCCTTGCAATGCCGAAGACAATACTGCGCGCCGGACTCATCGTCATTGAAGCGTGGTTCAAGGGCTACTGAGCAAGTCCTGGATTAGGGGGTATCCGGACAGCTGGACTGTGTACAACGTCCGGACTACTGAAGCGTGAAGATACAAGACTCAAGACTTCGGCCCGTCTCCGGATGGGACTTTCCTTGGCGTGGAAGGCAAGCTTGGCGATCCGGATAATATATTTCCTTCCTTGTAACTGACTCCATGTAAACCCTAGCCCTCTCGGGTGTCTATATAAACCGGAGAGGTTGGTCCTTAGAAGGCCGATCACAATTACATTCATACCATCATAGGCTAGCTCCTAGGGTTTAGCCTCTACGATCTTGTGGTTGATCTACTCTTGTACTACCCATATCATCAATATTAATCAAGTAGGAGGTAGGGTTTTACCTCCATCGAGAGGGCCCGAACCTGGGTAAACATCTGTGTCCCTTACTTCTTGTTACCATCAGCCTTGACGCATAGATCGGGACCCCCTACCCGAGATCCGCCGGTTTTGACACCGACAGTGGGGGTGAGTTGTCACATCCTAACTTCTGGTACTGCCTGGTGTTTGCTTATTGCTTGCATCATGTTTAAATTCTGTTGAAAGTTGAAATGGGGATTGATCCAAACCCTAGCACCAAATGAATTCAAATAGGATCAAATAAAATCATTTTCAATGAATCCAAAATGTCCTTTGGAAAAGTTCATGATTTTTTATAAAGGTGAAAACCTCTTGCGAAAATGATGCACATATTTCTAGGCCATTTCTGGACTCTTGAATTAAATCGTTATGTATTTGAATCTGGGCATTTAATTGCTATAACAATTATAAATGCTCAAATAATTCTGAAACTAAATGTGGGTTGTCGAAAATAATTCAACAGGTCCTCACAATTTATTTCAGGATTTTTAAATGTGGTTTAGTATTTTTACTAAATAAAAGAAAACAAAGAGAAAATAGAAAACAGAAACTAAAATAGGAAAAACAGAGAGAGAGAAGGAGATCACCTTGAGTTACCTGTGCAGCCCACTAGAGCCAGCCCAGCAGCCACTTTCCCCCTGTCGTCTTCCTCCCTGGACAGAAGGACAGGGGCGCGTGCTCGCTGCCTGATGGCCACGTGCCGCCTTCTACCCGACGCGCCTAGATGGTACCACGCACCTCCCTACCTCTCTCTCTCACTCTCCCGCGCTCTCACCCCCTTCCCTGGATCTCTCTCTCTCTCTCGCTCGACCGCTGTCGTTGCTGCCGCTCGCTGCCCGCGCAGCCACAGCCGTCCCCTCGCCCCTCAGTCGTGCCCCCGAGCTCTGCATCCTCGCGCAGCTTCTCCAAGCCGAAGGAACCAGCCCAAACAGCCTGCATCGCAGTCGCCATTGCCATCTTCGACCTTGGCACCCGAGATCACCGTCAACGCCCCGTCGCTGTCCGTGCCTCTCCAAGCTCGCTGATCTGCTCCGCGTGTCCGCCGTGAGCTCCTCTCCCTTTCCCCTCCGTCCTCTCGCTCAATTATGTGCCTTAGCGCCGCTCCCCATCATCACCGAAGCTCGCCGGCGCTGCGTCCATAGTCACCATCGCTAGCAGCCCCTCCTGGCTAACCCGAGCATGTAGGCGTGCTCACGGAGCTCCCAGGAGCCCCCACGCGGCCATCAGCTCGCTCGCTAGTGTGCTGCGGTCTTCGCGCCCGTGGCGCCGTAGCTCCGGCCGCCACCTTGCTTGCTGCCGGCGTTGCTCCCGACCACCCCGCAGCCTCCCGCCCGGTCCATTGGATGCGGACAAGCAAGAACTCCTCCCCAGTACCCCCAGCATGCCAAACCACCGCCCGTAGCTCGATTCCGAGCATTGCCGCCGCGAGCCGTGGTCGCCGTCATCTAACCGCCGGCGCATCCGACGTGGCTACGTCATTAGTAGCTAATTACCCAGCTAACCACCCCTAGAGCGATTGCCATGTGGGCCCCAGTGCCTAATCTAATTAGTTTAATTTCTCTGTTAGATTAGCACTAATCACAGTGGGCCCCGCCTATCAACTTTGATTAGCCACGTCAGCTTTGACCGGGTCCCACATGTCAGCCTTTGTAGCTGACTCTGTGTCACTGACCAGTGGGCCCCACTGGTAAGGTTTGACCTGGGCCAGGTCTGTTGACCTGCTGATGTCAGCATGACACACTGTTGACGCAGTAAATGTTTTCTGGAATTTAAATAAGTCTTAAATGATTTATTATTTTTAGAAATCAACCAAAAATTCTAAAACTCATAGAAATTCAACCGTAGCTGCAAATGAAATAAGTTATATATTAAGAATGATCAGAAATATCCAATCTTTCCATCTATATCATTTTCATGCATGTTAGAAAAACATATAGGTGCTGTTTAGGACAAATTATATAAATGGCATTTGAATATCCACACATGGAGTTTGAATTGGAATCTTGGATTCAAACCAACTTCATTTAACCTGTTGCTAGTTGCATTAGCTCAAACCACATCATATTACCATGTCATGATTATGCATCATATTGTTGCATTGCATTGATTGTTTTTTTTCTCTATTGCATGTGTTTGTCCCCTCTCAGTAGACGTTGTTCCGACGATGAGTTCGTTGACACTGATGAAGAGCTATACTATCTCCAGAAGTGCCAGGCAAGCAAAACCCCCTTGTCCATTCCGATACAATCCCACTCTCTCACCCTGCTCTCCTTTACTGCATTAGGACAACAATGATTCATTTGTTACATTTTGCGGTAGCTGAACCCCTTTTCCTTTGCATGACCTGTCATTGCCACAGTAAATAGATGAAACCCACTAGCATGAGTAGGAGTTGTTTGAGCCCTTATGTGCCTACTCATTCATGCTTGTTTGTCATGCCTGCTATTGCTTAGAGTTGTGTTAGGTCTGATTCATCGGGAATGAATTGGAAAGTTCTGAACATGTCCTACTGTTGAGAGCTAAGTGTGTGAACACGTTTTGGTAAAGGTAGCGGTGCGAGGCCATGTAGGAGTACATGGTGGCACTACAAAAAAAAGACACATCCGTGACATTTTGGGCCAAACAAATTTTTTTCCTGTCATACTTATGACAATTCTATGACGATAATTGTGACAAAACCCAGTATCATCATAGATGTTGTGGGCTCCTACTTCTATGACAAAAACTCATGATAGAAAATGGGCGTTTCATCCTGGGCGGGCCGGAGACGCAGCTGCATGACATTCTTTCGGTCGTCCATGACGGAAAAACCATGGTTGAAGCGAGGGCGAGGAAAATTTCGGGGAGTTCCCGGTTATGGTGGGTGGTCGGGGGCCGAGTGATGCTCGTTTCTCTCGTACACGTACGCGCGTGTGTGCGTGGTGTTGGCTCTAACTGAACCCGAGCGAGGTGTTGGGCTCTAACTAAACCCGAGCGATTGCACTGCAGGCTACGCGTTACTGAACCCGAGCGATCGATCTATGGCTGTTAACTAAACCCGATCGAGCGATTCCTTCGCTACTGCTGC